>NC_142714.1:16207121-16510151 GCF_055471065.1 Atractosteus spatula
GAAGTGGTTAGACTTTCCAAGCAGTATGTTAAGAAGCGTGTTTCTTTTAAAAGCCTACCCTTTTAGTGCTGTTAAAGTCTAAATATTTAGCAAGTGATCTTGACTTGCGTCACTCTTAAAATAGAGGAGATTACTACTGCACATGGTAAACCCATATGGAGAAAGTCAGGAAGCAACTTCATAATGCATGCACCACCCAACTGTTAAATTTTAAGATGGTTGAAATAGTGTTTTGAAGTTATCTACATTTGATGTTTGGTATCTGTATTTTATAGAAGGACTTAAACAACCAGCCCTGTGATTCAACGCCAATACAACATGAAAATAATAACAAATATAAATACATCAGTAAGAGAAAGTTCATTTGAATGAGAAATCATTGCAGTGTATTCCTGACTCACTGTACAAGAAATAAAGTACTGTACTCTGAGACCTTACCTAACACACTGAAAAGACACAAAATCTTAACAAAAGATTTGATTGCCCTATAAATATTCAAAAGTGCTAATATTTTATCATCACCATGTTTTATTGTTTCTAAGAATTTTCTTTGACTGCAGATTAAATAATTCATGAATTTATGGCTGGTCCAATTATTTTTTGTTCAACTTTTGACTAAGCAATCTCTTTTAGTGCTGTTAAAGTGTAAATATTTAGCAAGTGATCAAATACATCTGTAAACCATTATGGACAGACATTTGTTTTTCCCTGCAAATGTTCAAAAGTAGAAAGCAGTAAGATAACCTTTAGGTGTAACTCTTAATAAATGTGTGGGACATTTCAGACTACCTTTGGATGTGATTCAGCTGAGTGATTCATTTGGTTTCATGACCTTCAAAAACAAAAAAGCTTTTCTTGTCAGAGTTAACTGTACCGTAGTTATCTCTCAGTTATCTCTTTTTGTGCAGATATATTCTTTCAGGGCAGTGCATTGGGTTATAATCAGAACACTGGAAAAAGACTGTGGGATTTTTTAATTATCACATTTGTTGACACAATTAATGGTATTCATGGATGGACATTTTGAAATGATTTAGTAAAAACTAATGTGTTACTAGCTTTCTGTTCCATCAATAATTTTTGTTCACCTGTTGCAGTTATGGTTTACGTTAATTCAAAACAAATAGTATTTTTGAATGTAGAAGAGACAAAAACATAAAATGCTTTAGTATTTTTCCTTAAAATATAATGAATATGACTTAAGAAAGACATAAAATATTAGTTTGCTTAGAAGACCTAAGTACATTGTGTAAAAGTGAGATATTTGTGAGCTAAACCGTGAACACGTTAAAAGCTTGTTTAGTCCAGCTCCAACATTTATTGACCAATATTCTACAAGTGATACATAATAGAGTGATATTCAGAAACAAATGTTTCTGATTTTGAATTTATATTAAATTGAATTTGGAAAAAAGTTTAATAGAATGAGAATCTTTAAGAAATTATGTTGATTGAGTTGGGCTGCAGAAAAGCCTACAGAATTTTCCAGCCTAGTTAATGGTCCTGTTTACACTTTATCATTTTCACAGCAGTTGTATTATTGTTCCAGCTTGGCTGGCTATTTTTACAATGGGGCTATAAAGCCACTGGACTACGTTTTGCTGGTGCAGTGGAAAAAACCTTTAACCGCATCAGACATCATAGAGTACTGAGATAGTGAGTCATACTCCTCTATAAAGGGGCAACATCATCATTGTGTCAACCGTACAATATGGTCTTCACATAGACAAAAGTGGAACTTCTGTAAGATTACTTATTTGAGATATTTTTAAACTTTGGAAGGTAAATTGCTGTAGTTTACCAAGCATATTTGCAAAATGACTTGGGAACCTTACTGACTGACGTCAGCCCCTTTACAGTTAAAACCTTCTTGTACAGTTCTGTCTGTACTGTACTATAAGCACTGACTAAATGAAAATTGATATATTTCTATTAGTATAATTGTTATGACTGTATTTGGACACCCCCAAGAAATTAATTATGGAATCCCTTGACTAGTGTGTAATAAGGATAACAGGCTAGATGGGTGGAATTTAATTGTATTTTTGTACCCTCTTTTACTGTATGTTCTTATGCATGCATTTAGGAGTATAAAATATTAATCTTCAACAGTGACATCAATTAACTAGACAAGCAATACATCAGATTTGTTTAGTGTTATTGGCATAAACCCCAATAGTTTTCTCCACATATCTAAATCCCAAATATTGTCTATGTTGATAAGTTTTAATAATGAGTTGTTTAAAACTGAAAAGTGCTTGTACGTTGAGAAGCTTCAACTAGGTTTTCATTTGTGTGACTTTTAGGTTACAGCTAGCATTAGTTCTATTTTTTTAGTCTTATATATACCTTCATTCTGAACCATTCTTCTTGCCCTATGGTTATAATACTTTTCTGCTATACTGTACATGTCTACTACATGGTCAACTTTGTTCATACCGTATGCACAGTAGCTAGTCCAGCTGGTAGAGGTTTCAGTATCCCTCTGTTTTCTTTTACCCTTGCTTCCTGCACCTTGATTTTGAGTGTCAGTCAGTAATTAGAATTGGCATATTGGGAACTGGGATATTAACCTTACATTCAAAACCCTTAAATGCATGCAGCAGCGCAATGGCCTTTCCTTGCTGTTGTCATTGGTTCTGATGTGGAGCATAACAAGTGAATCAAACTCCAAGAATGCCAGGATCCTGTACTCTTCCACCTGTAGAAGGTACTGTATATCCTGGCTGTGGTGACTGCCTTCCAGTGAATTTTTTAATTATAACATCTCAACAAGCTTGGTTTTGCAAGTTTACAACACAGTGAAAACGTTTACATACTCTTTACATAACCTTTACAGTTGTAATGGTGCTTTTAGATAGTCTGAAGTGGTCTTCTTTTCTTTTTAATAAAAAACAAACTTATAAATAAAATATTTAAATGAGGGGAAAAAAGACATTTCACACCCCATAATCTTAGGTACCCCTTCCAAGTGGTCTGCTAAAATAAGCATTTAAATAAGATCAGATATCTGCAATTGAAGTACTGGGCCATGCAATAGGAGTCTGACTGCATCAGCAGCAGCACTCCAAACCCCCGCCATGCTGTCCCTGGCAACATGGATCTGAGCAGTAGAGAATTATATATAAATAATGTAAAAATGGGCCAGAATCCAGTGATGCCAGGGGAGGGAATGTGGAGCCTCCCTATTCGGTGGCAGTATCTTTTTAGCTGCGGTCAGTCCAGTCAACCAGATCTGTGTCTGCTGCTCTGCGAGGCCAAGACAGGAGTTATCATTAAACAAACGTTCTTGATGACAGCAAGGAAGAAACAATATCCTTGTTTAGAATATTGAGCCAAGAAGAAGAATCTTGCTTACAAAACTCAATCGCATCTGAGACATCTGGAGACTCCTATGAACAGAGTATACATAAGGGACTATGGACACACCACATGTAGTAACATCTCAATGGTATCATGTATGCACTGTGAAGACATTTGAAGTAAATAATTCTATGATTAGGAATTTTGGAAGCTGAGTTTATATTGTCCTAAATATTGTTCCAAGATTTTTTGTTTTCAGGAATGGCAGCTGGGTTTGTGTTAAGCCACGAACAGAAGAAACATACAGTAATTAGAGGAAGCCAATCCCTTTGCTTTGCCCCAGACGTTGACCATATTGAGCACTGGGTGCATGGCCAGCCTTGCCCCCCTAGGGGGATCCATAAGTAATCATTGCAGTACAGAGATATACAGTAAGTACACCTGAGACAGAAAGCTTATACTGAGCAGGCAAATCCTGGAACAAATTAAATCTGGCCTCATTAAATATATCTGTCACAATTGGAAACCTTTTATTTTTCCTAAGTGGAAAGGATAAAGGGGAATTACCTGTTTATGATTATGGAAAATTAGAGTATAGACATGCCATATCTTCAAAAATTTTGTGAATCTATAGTCTCTTAGGGCAACAACTGGTATAAATTAAATCATAAAGTTTGAACGGAGTGATGAACCTTTCTTCAAGTGGACACCAAGATATGGGAGTGTCAGGATTAAACTAGTCTTAAACTAATAAGTGGTCAGTGCTTCCAAAACAAAAGAATACAAATGGCAGAGTTAACCACCCCCACAGATCTCTCAAGTTTCAGGTCAGTGAATTTTATATATTGTCACATCCCTTTCTTTTAACTTAGAAATTAAACCAAATTAATTTAAGATAATACTTCTGCGTAGATTCATTTATGAAGGAATTTGGTAAGATATCTTAGTAGCAAAGAACGGTTTTAATTGATAAGTATTGCACTGAAAAACAAGTAGTAATGCTTAGTAACCATTTCAAGGGATTCCATACTCATTTGACATAGCAGAAATTATTTTTTCTTCTGCTCTAGCTTCAGTTGTGAATCACAGGAATTGTTCTTTTTTGTCATTATCTGTATAAGTATCAGTTTAAAAAGTGCTGCTTATCCCTGTGTCTAAGAGATCTTTTAGAAATGGCCAGCTTCAGTCAAATGAAAATTTCTTCACCTTATATTCTGAAAACTGCATGCTGTAATATATAAGACATTTACCAAACATTTGTCAACCAGATACTGTATGATGATTTGCTACTGCTGTTTTATAACTGATAGCTATTGCTATACCAATCACTTATAATTTCTTGAAGAAAAACAGATATAAATGTTTGTGTTAGGATGATGTAGTGCATTCCCCTTTTTACAGTTGTAAAAACTATACTTATCAATTTGATTTGCCCTAGAGCAACTTTTTTACATACCTGCAAGAAGACTTTGGCTTGCAAGATGTAGAGAACATTCTTTTTACAATTATTTTAAAAGGCAACACTTGTGTGTCATTTTGGTAGCTGTTGGCTGCACATACAGTATGGTGCACAAGTGAGCATATGGAAAAGTATGTTGAGATAATTTCTCAAAGAATGCACTCCCCATGCGGAATTAATTTTGAAAACATAACTTAGGTGAGCCTTGCTGCTATGTGTTTGATTTTTTCAGGCAAACAATGTATACATTTTGATAGATGTGTTCCATGTGCAAGGTAATAGTTACTTTGATGACCTCCACCACTGAGGGAAGCTCATTTCTCTTTAGTCTGTTATGTGGGATTGTACTGTATATTAATGGTGATATTTGCAAGGCTTGTGCAGGATATTTATTTATTTAAGCCACAATGTTGACAAAGGAATAGCAGGAAGTCAGGTTGGAAGATGGATACTTAGGTGTGAAAGGTGTAATACACTGTCCTGTCATTTCTGTTTTATCTGCTGCAATGATACCCTGTTATTTCTATTCACACTGTTTTTCTATACAAACTAATCATTCCAGTAAAAAACACCATGTAAAGACTTCTTGCATTTGATTGTGGAGCAAATTAGTCTGACAAAACTTTTAATTCAGCTGAATTTGGAGTCTTAAAAAATAGTTGCTGAATTATTCTAATACAGTGAAACCATGGTAAAAGAATTGTAAAGCTGAAAAGGGTAACATGAAAAAATGGAAATTATTTCAGGCTAAAGTAAATGCAAGCTATAAACACAATTAAACTGGAAAACATCTAAATGTGGCCATGTTTCATAAGGGGGGAGGATCACACTTAAGTTATCTAACAAAGAATCATGTTCCTTTGTTTCTATATAGTACAGGTAGTTATGCACTGTAAGCCTGGTTTACATAATTTCAGTTAAATCCTTCAGACTGTACTTTGTCTTGGCCAGTCCAAAACTTTCCCATTTTTTTACTGATGAACCTGGTTGTATTAGCAGTGTGTTTTGAGTCATTGTCTACCTGCATGATAGACCATTAAGCGAATGAGCATTTTTAAATGCATTTTCTTGTACATAGGAAGACAAGGTGTTTTTGTACACTTCTGAAGTCATTCTGCAGCTATAGTCATTAGTTACATCATCAATAAAGGTGAGTGAGGCAGTTTCAGAGGTGGCTATGCATGCCACTTTGTTCCAGAACTCTACTGGCTCATCTTCTGTACTTGTTTAGCAAATTGTAATCTGACATTTCTATTTTTGGTGCTGATGAGAGGTTTGCATCTTGTGGTGTAGCCTTTGTAATTCGTCTGTAAAAGTTGTCTGCGAAGAGTAGATTTTGATACCTTCACCCCTGCACTGTGGAGGTCGTTGGCGATTTCAGCAACAGTTGTTTTAGAGTTTTTCTTCACAGCTCTGGTAACTTTTCTGTCATGCAGTTGCTCGTTGCCATTTGCTAAGTATACCAGTGGTTTCTTTCTTTTTCAGCATCCATATTGCTTTCTTTTCTCTTATAGACAATTCTCCTCTTCATGTTGGTTTAGGCTTACTGACTCCAAAGGCAGACACCAAAGGGAAGAGCAAACACTAAATCCAAAACTACACATTCACAGTCTGTATACATGAACAGTGGAACAAGAAACAGCTAACCAATAAGAAACACCTGGCAGCCAATTCTCCCGTTACTTATGCTCACCTGAAATGGGGGGATTGGATATAAAAGGTGTTATTATTCTAAAATGGTACAGCAAGTAATTACAGAATTACCCAGAAATAAAATGTGACATTCTTTACTTGTACCTCATATTTATCTTTTCATCTCAAACCAGAATTGCTTAAGTATACAGCAAGAATAGCGATTTTGAATTCACTGTCCCAATCCTACGGAGGGCACTGTAAATCTCACCAATCCTCTACAGTTTAGAGGAAAACCTGTTAGTTACCAGTTATTACAGACTTCCAGGGAGGGCCCCCTGCTGAAAAATAATGTCTATAGGTAGTAAGCTTTTGCTAGGTATTGTTTCTAAGTGCATTAGCACCAGATTAACCCACTTATGTTCTGTAAGTCCTTAACAATCTCCCATGTCCTTGGGACAAGTGAATTTAACATTCCACTGCAAATAGACCATATTTAGTAGTACATTTTACAGAAACAAGTATAGTAATTGTCATTGGATTTCTTTTAGATAAATGTCTACTATGTACATGAGGTACATAGTACAGTATGAGTCAGCATTGAAGCTGTTTTTAAAGCTAGTACCATTGCTTTTTTCATGGAATGTGTGGATGCGATCCTGAGGTCCAATTTGCCAGTAAACAATGAGCTAGATGCTGAATGTCCCCCTCTTGTTTCCAGACTTTGATCCTATGTTCAATAAATCCTTACCATTACTTGAGTGTTGTCAGTTCAGAACCTACTTTACCTGGTATACTGTAGGTCTAAAGCAAATATCAATATACAGTAAATAGGAGTGACAGAAAGGAATCTAAAGATATACACACATAATAAGTAAAATTATGGCACTAACAAGACGTGACAATATAGGCAAATGCCTTTAAACTTGTGGTTTTGTGTTCCCTGAATAAATAAATGTATTTTATTGCCCTTGATAAAGACTATAATTGCAAAATGGATGTGTTAATAAAAGATGTTCTTGGCTCTAAGCTAAATGGTAGAGATCTTATATATTAGTAAAATCCAGTGGGTTTTTTTGTCTCCCAGTGGTGTGGAATATGGAAATTGTAATAAACTTCCAAGGGTGGCTTGGCAGGCCTCAGAATCTTTTAGGACTGTGTGTTTTGCATTTTATAAGCTCCCTTTAAAAACAGCTTCTACAATATAATAAGACACTTGCAATGTTTCAGTGCCACACATATTACAGTTCAAACTATTTGTCCTTTATGATGTTAAATCGTTAGCAGATGCAAAATCTGAGGTCACTTAATTGGCCTAGTTGATCGCTGTCCTGGCATACTACTGTTTATAGCCTGATCTCAATACAAAGTGTCCTGCCCAGACTTACAGTGTGACACCATTACAATATGGTTGCTTGGTATGCAGTTTCTTTTTCTGTTTTTTTCATTCCCTCCTTTTTCAGCAAAGCTGCATAATTTTACAAAGGTGATAATTATTTCAGTCTGTTTCGCTGTAAATATTGGCAATCCTGCATGAATTCAATTTACTGTAAGCTGTAATTTGTATTTTCAAGAGGAAAATTTGTTTTACTGGACAGCAGTTTTTAACAGACAAGCAGCAGTGGATCCTGGTTTTAAAAATATAATCCAAATGGTGGCCACCCTTTTTAATGACTAGTGTCTTTCCCTGTCTAGATATTTACTGCACCATAGACAGAGCAGTGTATCATTTATGGTGACTTTTTATATGTTCATTGGCTCTTTTCTGCAAGTCTTAAATAGTAGCGCTCATACCTAAGGGGTAGATTACTATATGGGCTTCTATAGAAAAGCATAATTAAGAAATCTTGATGTCAGATTATTATTGTGAAAGGTGAAACCTAAACGGATGTGCCACGTTCCATATATTTATATATTTTGTCTATCTAGCAAGTTGTTTTGAATGACAAAATATGAATATTAATAACTTCAGCAGTTTCACAACACTGGTAACACTAGGTTCTTGTATATAAAGCAGCCATGGACAGGTGTTTCATCTCTTTTAGGGCTCTTCAGACATACTGTAGCTATAATTTCACCACTGAAACAGGTTGGTTGAACAAATGTAGTTATGAAAGGAATGTACTTTTGATATGATGGAACTTAATATAATATGGGACAGCAATGACTAAATTAAATGTTTAAGTTTAATTGTTGTTCAAATGTTTAATTTTAATTAAGGTGCAAAGTGTACCGGTGGGCCGAGTTGTGTTTTAACAGTTTTATGACAGTCTGATGCACATTTGGTTAAGTAGAACATTTTAAAATGCCCAGCTTCCTTCCTGATATCATCAATGTAAGAAGATTGATAGAAATTCACCCCAAATGTGAATGTCTGTCATAGTGGTATAATGCTTTTGAAAGTCAGTCGGTTCACTAGAGGGTCATTTGGCATCTGAAATGTATTTCTTAAATCATACGGATTTGTGGGTGTTGGGACTGTTGATTTAGTGTTTAGTGTATAATGACTGGCTTCCACACCCATCTAACTCCTATAATTCCCATTCAGATTGTTTTTATTTAATTTATGGACTGACTTTGGTCAACAGCCATAGACACCGTGTTTTGCTTCTGACTATACAATATTGTTGCAGTGTTACTGTATGTGGATTTTTCCATGCTAAATCAAACATCAGTCAATGCATTTAATGCAATGCAATGCAAAGTCAATGCATTTAATGGTCTCTCCCATTTTAAATCTTTGGGAAAGCTGATTGTAGGTTCATCTACAAATGATGAGGTCTCATCTGGCCTTTGGAGGGTAATGACAGGTAGTATGAATCTGACTCCAGGTTACAGTATGTTAACTCTTAGGATAAATGACTTGAATGGTAAACACAAGATACTTTAATACCTTGTTTTGGACAATCCATATTATACCAGGTGTTGTATATTTGCGATTAGTTTTCTGATGTTATGACGGGTAAGTTCTTTTAGCTTTTTTCGTATTTTGTTTTTATGCTGCAAAGTATTGTGATAAAAATGTTCTTTTTTTCTGCTGGCAGCATTTCCTTAACATTCTGTACAACATGACAAAATGCATATACAGTATACAAAAAGGCAGACCCTTTGTTTAAACATTATAGTACTGTTAAACATTATCTGTTAATAACAAACAGTGTTATGGTAGAGCTGATCCTAAAGTAAGAGTTTGCAGATGAAAATGGAATACCATGGGCCAGATACCTTTGGATTAAATTGGGGTGGTTCTTTAATTCTCTTCTATTTATTTTGTGTGTTGCTTCTTTGTCAAATATTAAACATGTTGCTGTCTTCGGAGATCTAGATAAAATATTAAAATAATAAATATTATTTGAAAAATTCTCAGAGCGATATCCTTTTGCTTAAGTAATTGGATTGATTAAATATCCATAACAGTATTTCAACTGATGATCATGTATGTGGGAATTTTATTGTTCATTTTATTTGGACATTTTTAGTTTTTGCTACCATACAACTAAAAGACAACCTTTTAGGACTGTCTGTCTTTTATCATTATGCACTGATAATATATGAAGTTTTACAATGATTACATTCAAATGATCTTACACCATCCTTAACATAAACCTTAGAAATGGCTTGGCACTTGACATTTGCATATTATGGTTACATTGTACTTTACTCACTGAATACTCCAGTAAAAGGTAATTATATACTATGTTACTATACTATACACTCCATAAACTTTCCCAAATGTCTTTGTCATGTCAAAATGTGTGTCATTCATAGTCCATGGTCACTTTCCTAGTGACTTCTTTTTCTGTTGCCATTCCTGGTGATCTATGACTACATGTGTCTAGGCATGCAAGAGAGCTTCATATTTTCTATGAAAGGAGAAACAGATAAGACGAAACTTAATGTGAAAGCCAAAGTGAATCTTTACATTTTACTATAGCTTTGAAAATAATGTTATAGTCTATCTCAACAAACTCATTTTGTGCACCACATAATAAGTGTAAATTGCAGACAGATCTGATTATTTCCTCCGTAAATGTGTATTTTTGTGTCTTGGAACAAAGTTGCCACTGTATTTTCAGAGCTCATTTTTCAGACGACACTTAAATTTGGCCACTCCAAACATTTATGACTCCAGCAAACAAGTGAGAATAAAGTGGCAATTTTTTGTTTGAAGACATTTTTTCATGCATATATCCGGATCAATTTCAGTTTTGTAATTGCATATCAGTTATATTGTATGCAATATCTTCTCAGTACAGGGCACATTCGAAAATAATAAGATCTTTAATACATCTGTTTTACATAATGCAATGCCACATTATGCCACAGGGGGGAATTTCACCCCAGAAATAGTTTTCAGAAAAATGGTCTTTTCCCCTGAAGCAAGTTTTTATCTTTCGTGAGAAAGAACAGAAGGAGCAAAATTGTGAAAATGACCTTGTCACTAGAAAAAAAAATATGGGAAGAAATGGGATTTCATTCACAAAATTCTTGAAGTTTTTTTACAGTTGATCTCATTACAAATTTAGATCTACATAGATCTACAGAGAAATGAATATTGATCATTCTGAAAGTCTAAAAAAAAATTAAAAAGAGAAAGGTCTTAAATGCGTTGGGGAAAAAAAACATAAGTTTCTCTTTGGTCTCTTCTTTTTTACCTGAATAAATTTGGAATTTGCAGTTATGTGTTGCTACTTAAACAATCATCTCAAGGATTCTGTGGTTCAGTGTTTCACCTGACTTGATTCTTGGATGACCATCACAACACAGAACAAAGGAGTTAGTTAATACTCTCCTGTGTAACATTGTCCTAATTTGTCCAAGCTCATTCAGGTGCTGCTGATGAGTCACAGAACAGGGAAATGAGACTTCCTATTAAAATTAGTATTAAATGTAAGGTAACATAAATGTGTTTAAATAGTTGCAAAAAATAGCTTAGGGGTTAGACTACTAAAGCTAAAAAGAAAGCTCTTGCCTTTTAAGTAACAGGATATACAGGATATAGGTGGGTAAATGTGTTTCTGTATACTATGTTATTCTTCCTTCATACCGGTAAGCATACTGGTAAGCATACACCACTACTTTAAAGGACTAAGTCATCAAAAATACAGTCCATTAAAAACTACTCTATTTGTAGATTGATTCCAGAATATTCTTATAGACTTTTTCAGCTGACAGAACCATTTGAGCCAAAACAAAAACATTTTGCAACTACAATTTTAATTAAAAAATGAACAATTATATTAAATAAAATGTGATGTATGGCAGCTTACAAAAGACCTCCATTAGTCTTTCTCCTTTCGAATAACCCACAATGACTGGAGCAGATTCATCATCTACTCATCTCCCCCTTCTTCAGCCTTGTCCTGATTAAAAACTGCAATGTGGCCCTTGTAGCAGTAACTACTGTAGTGTTAGTAGCCCCCCCACCAGTTTGCACCACCACCATCACTCACTTTAGCTCATCTAAAGGCTTTTCAATGTGACATGAAGGTGACTAACTCGACCTTAGTCACCTACTCTAACATCCAAGGAAGAAGATTCCAACCCAGAATCTATAATCTCAAAGCAGATAGAGCATAAAGGTTTCATTTACAGAGCTCCACTTTCTACTGATCTATCTTCTAATTTACACCTGATCCTGGTGACTACATACAGTACCAAAAGTAACAGAGGAAGGTAGTTAAACAAGGGGAGCTTAATCATAGGCAACCAACTTAATAGCACTGGTGCACTGTGCTGAGTTACTGACCACATAAACATCTACTAAACCTCATTTCATCACAGAGGGAATTCCCTCAGAACTAGTTTTCCCCACCCCAGGATCTTTATATAATCATTTGAAACTTGAATAGATTGGACTGGATAGGTCTGCAAGGTAGCAGAAGCCTATTGGTTGTAATTAAGAAAATGGACATTTATTGCACCTTTTGTTATACTTTTAAAGGGTTCGTTTACAATTCTCATAAATAGCACTAAACCACTAGAATGCAATCAGATTTCATTACATAATGCAGTTTTTCAAGCTTGTCAAATAGCTCCCATTTGGTTCCTGTAAATTATCTTAAAGACCCTAGGATCACACATTTATACCCATATATGGATTCTCAAATTCCATTATTAATGAAGTTATGCTTAAATACATATATAATATTAGTTCAGAAAAAATGAACTTATTTAAAACAGAGCTTATGAAAATACAGCTTAAGTTTTTGTTGCACCCACCTGATTTACTATAGCCAGTTTGTATGTGTTCACATCTTGACTTTCACACCCTGTGACAGCACACAGGGGAGAATAAGGAAGTGTGTGCCAACTCCTCTGACCTGCCCATCTCTGAGTCATTCAACTTTTAACACATCACTGGCTATGCAGTTGCACACCAGAGGCTGAAGGCCGACTGGAGCAGAGATGTGAACACCAGCAGTACCACATTCTTCAAGGACCTAGGGGTTGCTTTGCTCCAGTCCTGGTCAACTAATCTTACTTTAACTTCTGTGGTGCTCAGTCAATTTCCAGGAAACTAATGCTTTTTTTTATCTTAATCTCCCACCTACACTAAAAGCAGCATATACCAAACATCAACTTCAGCAGGCATGTGACAAGAATGTAAGATGACTATGAGATACTGTATGTATGACAAGTGAGCCTTCTTCCACTGCTGGACATTACACTATAGATATGCAAAAAAAACTGATTTCCTGTAAGATGGACATCCCACAGACTTCCTGAAAGGGCTATTTTATCTTTTACCATTTATCACCTACCTTAATTTTCTCCAACACAATTAGGTGCTGTTAAATACTGTAAGTACAGACTGATGAAAGGAGTCTACCCATTCAAAATTAGAATTTACCTTCATAAAAACAAACATTCGTTCAAATAGGTATAAAAATTAACCACAGTTCAGACTAGTACAATATTATAGCAAGAAGATTTTAACATGCAAAATGAAGTCCTAGGTTTACTATTTGGAATTTTCACACCAGTTCTTAAACTTGTTTTGGTAAAATGTTTTGGTCGTAAATCAGTTTCTTGTATAAACTGCTTTAGGTCCTAGATTTGTTAACATTTTGTTGTCTACATACTGTATATATGTCGAGATAGGTAACAAAATAATAATGTAAGGCTCTTTTCTTTTATGTTCATAATATATAACAAGAATTACATATACAGTGCTGTAACTTTTAGAATTGAAAAATGTATCTATAATTTAGCAAAAGCAGCACGGCCATGAAGCATACAAAATTTCAGATGTGAAAACAATTTATCTCTGTGTGATCTTAATACATTTCTCAAATCCTTTGTGTTCTAACAGTTTATTTTCGGGAAAAGCCTTTTTCACAGTTTTAATCTCTGCAAACTTAGATCTCTGTGTGCCAGACCACCCACAAACTATGAATTTACTATGACCTCGGATTTATTTTCTAATTCTTTAGGAATGTTAAGTGATTAGGATATGTAATTTTTCAGAAATACACCCAACCACATTATAAGCTAAAATGTATCAGATAGAAAAGATACAGTATTACAGCTGAAGAAACAGTGGCATACGCAAGCAAATTTCATTTTTAACCATGCTCTGTTCTTAAGCAGTACAATGTGATTACATTCATGTCAGCTGGATAGCAGGTAATTTTAGCAGTGGCTTAGTAAATCAGCTAAAGATGTTCAGTTTAATACTTTTTTTAAGGTGGACTGCTTCACTGATAATAGCATCTGTTGGTTTCTTTATATTATGTAACCCTTAAAATTGTAGCAGAATATTCGGTCTGTTATATGAATTTTGTTGTGAACAAAGGGGAGCTCTTGAATTGTGAAGGCTTGTAGTCTGTTTTTGTACTCTGTGCAGAAAAGTTGCTAGGATCCTCTGGTGCCTGCAGGAGATTAGGGGAAGCAATAGCATAAGGGTGACCAGATTAATTAGAAACAATAACATCATCAGTGCTACTGTAGGGAATACCAAGAGCTTTTGCCACAGTTTGCGGTGTCTTTAATTCAGGGTTATATTCTTTGGCAGGTTGCCTTCTTCCACGTGGCATGATCCAAATAAAAAAAAGGCCTTTCAGCTTTCCCTGTTCCAGGTTACCTTGCAAATACAAGTTGAGCAAATGGTTTCACAATTCTCAGAACTAAGTAATTCAAGTTCCAAATAATTTAAATGTTCTACTGAGGACTTGAACACACTTTTTTTTTACTGGAACTATAGAACAAACTCTATTTAGATTGATTACCTGTTTCAAAGAGCAATATTTTCTCTTTATACTATATAAGTTATCCAAAAATCTGCTTTTATGCAATGTTCATATACAGTGCCTTGCAAGATTATGTAAGATGTTACCATCAAAGTAAAAAAAAAACAGGAAATGTTTGAAATTCATAGACATTCTATTTAACGCCTTACTGTTTTTGAACAAGAATGAAAAAAATATTTTCATATTATTTTCAGTACTTCAGTACTATTATGTAAAATACCTAGGCATTACTGTACAGTGTATATGAAACACTAAAATTAACTTAAGCAAAGTGTTTGTAAGGAAAGCTTGTAACTTTTTAATATTTAATAATAAAATATGAATGAAAAACATGTACATAATGTTATAAAAGTTTACTTGGAACTGCAAAGTAACTTTTTCTTCACTCAAAAACATTTCATGGATTGGCACTTTTGCTCACGCACTTAAATCCTTTTCTATTCCCTGTAGATAGCTGAGTAGCTGCTTATCTGAGAGATATTTCTATGTTTACTGGGGCCTCTTCTAATCCTACGAATCCTTTCTGTCATTCTGTGAACTACGATCTTGCATGCAGTGAATTAAAATTCCTTGTCTTGTACGTAGATGATAAAACCCATCACCTCTCATATCCATGACCACGGCCAAAACATTGCGAGCAACGCCTCTTCCTCTATCAACCTCAGGGTCAGGAACTCGAACTGTTACACTTTACTGAACTGGCAGAAATGATTTGGTAGATTGTCTTCATTTTCTTTGCTTGCTGCTCTGCATTAACCTTGACATGTTGCTGACTACTAAAAGCATTTCACTTGTTAACACGTAGACAGCACAAAGACGTGTGAGCTCAAATCCTTCTTCCTCTTCATCCTTACTCAAACTATTGCCACACATAACATGAGTGTGCCGCCCACTGTCTTGATGCTGATGATTTCCACTAGTAGGTTTGGGGCACACACATGTAAATCACATGACATACTTCCCTCAGATGATATACACTGTTCTGCAAATGTTTTTTTGCTTGTCATGGTAGGCTCAGGTTGAGCTTGGAAAACAATTTCACCCCCTCTCATTATTTACAGTATATTATCTCACTTGAGTCAACAATCTCTTCTAATTCTTCCTCCTTTTTAAAATATCTTGTGGGAGATTTGATGCTTTTAAAACCAACTTTCATTTTGCAGCCAAAATGCGTCAAGATAACCTCTGTGTACTAGCATGGTATGCTATTTTTCATTAACTTAACTGGACAAAGACTTTCAGTCCAATATCCATTTTTCCCATCCTGCATCCATGTTGTGATCATATTTAATACAGTATCTTGATTCGCTCTTTTGATGCTCCCCTGGTTTTGACTGTGGCAGTGTTTCCTGTGCACACTTTTCAGTTCAGGCCACTATTCCTTGAGGCTTGAAACAATGCTATTAGCAAACTCTCTACCATTGTCAGGCTGCTAGACAGACAGAGCTCCTATAAGAGTAAATACTGAATATCAATCTGTAATCCACCTCTTCAGCTCTTTTGGTCTTGAGAGGTTTACGAACAACAAATTTTGCAAACTGGTCTTGGTAAACTAAAATAAACTGAAATTCACTATCTGGATGGGTTTTGAAAATCAATTAGATCAACTTGATAACAAGAATTAAATTCAGAACAAATGAACAGTTTAACGATGACATTTTTTAGACCCTTTCTGCTTTTGCTGACAAGGCATGCACAACTGAAAAAAAAGTTCAGTATAATGATGAGTAATATTCTCATATTATGCTACATTATATTCTTTAGTTGAGAGCTCTATGACCTGTCAAGTCCACCATGTTCAACTGATAAATGTGTCATCTGAAGTACATCAAACAGTTCGCTGTCAGAAACATAGTACAAGACAGTGCTGCTTATTTCTTGGCTTTATTAGATTATTTTTCAGTCATACAACCATTTTTCAATTAACAAGTACTGTTGAGGTCCCTTTCTCGATGTGCTTTTAGCATTTGCCACTTCAGCAACTAATTTTTGATAACATTCATCCGTAAGGAAAAACACTCTTCTTTGATGCAAAGATATATTTCTCTGACAGTTAGGTATAAAACTGTTCTTTCATTGAGATGACTCGATCACTAGCTTTTTCTTTTCAATTTTGAATGCCACTGATTGAAGAATATGAAGCTAAAAACACTTTCACTGCACATGCATGGGTAAGCATCATCGGCTCTACGTGTTCTAGGAATAAGAATAAGGTGTGGGTGAAACAACTCACATTTCACAAACAGCCAAAAACAAAGCCGGCATTATATACAGTAAAGTGCCTAGGCAGTCTTTGGTAGAAAGTTTTTTTATACTTTGCCTAGGATTTTCTAGAGATTGTGTAGAATGCCTTCAAATTGTACTCAAAACCTAATTTCTTACTTTGCCGGTATGAAAAATTAAAAACTAAAATAGATAGATACTTTATTGATCCCGTGAGGGAAATTGCAGAAATTTCCTGCAATTTGATATCATTCATCCGTAAGGAAAAACACTCTTCTTTGATGCAAAGATATATATTTTTCTGACAATTAGGTATAAAACTGTGGAAATATATTTCCATGTAATCACCTTTTGCCATTTTTCTATGGGAAATGAAAATAAGTTCAACTGCACAAAATTGCTTTGCAACAAAGCATTTTGTTGATATGTGGCAAATGATTCTGTGATCAGAAAGGAAAAATTGTCTTTTTGATTTAAATGTCAAGTGTTACTTCTGGCACAGACTCAACACAGCGCACCACCTACACAGCACCATGATGACTGTCAAGTATAGTGTTGGTAGCATAATGTTATGGGCCTGTGTCTCATCATCAGGGACTGGGGGGAAAATGGACGGAGTTAATTGTAGGCAAATCTTAGAGCAAAATCTCTGTCATTTTGCTAAAGACCTAAAACTGGGATGAAAGATCACCTTTTAGTGGACCGGCGACCCAAATTGCAAAGCCAAAGCTAGTAGCCAAATGATCCGAGGATGTCACCCAGTCATTTCTTTAAAGAAGTGGGGGTGTCATTTTTTTTTAACAATATGGCTTAGAAGTGCTACCTTGAATTTCCATGAATTTCCTTTGCCATTTTTGTGTTTAATCCCCCTAATTTGGTATCAGTTGTGAAGTAGCCTAGTTTACTAATTTAATCAGAATCTATAGGTTAATAAGCAGCGGTCTTAATACTGTAATCTGTGGTACTCCATTAGTTACATCATCTGAATTTTTGGTATTCACCTCTTATACTGTAAATACACTGTTTTATCCATTAACCTGTTATGAAAACAAGTACATTAATTGTTTTTTGATATTTTGTTTTTCACTTTGATTCTTTTTTTATTCTCTGTTCCTTTTGTACAGTACCCAGTATATCTTATTTGGATTTCTTTTTAATTTACAGTAAATGTTTTCGAATGTTGCTGTAGATCCTTTTCCTTGGTCAGATGAAAATCCTTCAGATATCCATCATATATGCACAGATAGCCTTGACCATATAAAGGTTTCTTTGAATAAACTGATGGGCCCTGATTTCAGATTCTTACCAAGGACTCTGAATTTGTTTTGTTTGAAAAGTTTGCCTTTTTTGCCAATGATATTTGTCCCCAGAAGGACATTAACATCTTCACTTTCCTATTTGCTGTTTTGTGATCAACATTTATATTGCATTTTCAAACAAAGATTAATAAATAAAAATCAGATAAGAACAAACATCAACGCTACAATCAACATTACAGTATCAATACAATAATAACATTTAATCTAAAGAACGTGTAATATTAGATTAATAGACATGAATATAGAATACACTGTATGTGTATTTACTCTTTTAAGAACATGCATATTTCTAATAGCTTTGGAAATTCCTTCTCAAGATTGGATGGTTTTAAGATTTGTCTTATTAATTCCAGCAGTTGTATATTCTAAGCTCCATTTGCTATTTTGAAAAAAAAAATAAAACAACAAAATTAGACTTAACATTGTTAAAGAGATTATCCTGTATTATAAATACCTTTCCTAGGTTTTTAAATGGTAATTTCTTCATCGTTTTTTTTTGTGTGCAGCATTGATAGTCACCATAGTATTTAAGCTGCCACAAAACCTCATTGAGTTGTTTCTGCATGGAGGTACTGTAAAATGTCTGTGAATGAGCTTTACTTAACCCAAACAGCTTGTGGAGTACATTCATACAGTATAATACTGCCTCACATGTTTAGGTCTGTAAAATTCATTTCTTAGCAGATAATGATTCTTAGCATCATTATCAATTTTCACTACTTATGATTTTCAGATACAGTATATACTGTACTTCAAAAAGACACAACAATTTTGAAAAAATAAAAGTTTTGTTCTGTATACAAATCTGAATAAAATAAAATAAATTGCTTAGTTTGGAGTATAATATAATGTGTAACATAATGAGTATAATATAATATTATGATCTTTTTTTGCATGTGAATTTACATTTTAACAGGTGTAATGTTTACAGAAGATAAAGCAAAAGTGAATGTTTATTTTTGATGAAGACAGTTTCTGGAAGGCTTCTGGCTAATTAACTGTAATTTTTAAGTAAGTTTAACTTTGTGAAAGTTTTTTTTTAATGGGCTTGAGCTTGTCAGTATTGTGGCTTTAGAGAGAACACATCAAAAACCTTCACTGTGGCCACAAGCAATTTTTGTTGTTATGCGTGCTTTTCAAGAAAGCAGTGGAAACAGATGAAAAATTATATGTTTGCTATTTGGAGATTTAAATATAACACTTTAAAACATACTCTGCAGAATCAGTGCTAAAAAAATCATAAGCTCATTCAGTCATCATTGTAAAGAAAAACACCCTGAGTGCCTTGTGGCTTGAATATAACTAAATGCATGTTCTATTTTTTTCTTTTTTAAGAATGTCACTTTTCCCATTATTTTTATGTCATTATGTCATTTTTAAGTGGAGCTCCTGATGGTGCTTATTGCAGCAGACAATTTACAATAAGTTGAAAGCTTAAATTTGAACCAGTTTACAGAACTCTGACTATAAGTATGCTTTTCTGTCACAACATATTTAATAACAGCCTACACTTCTTAATATATAGTACCTACAGAAGAATATACACTTCTGACAAATTTTGTTTATAATCCAAGAAAAAAGTATATTTACACAGTAAGGTTATTTTGGACAGATTAATTAGCGATGTTAAAGTCAGTGGTTTGGTAATTGTTCTTGAACTCTTTGGGTAAAAAAAAATCATTATTTTTCCTTGGAAATTGGAATTTTGGAATACTGGAAAACATAGCAACAGAAGGCACTCTCACCTAATAGACAGAATCTACTGCTTTGCAACAGAAATATTAATTTACAAAAGGACACTAAATCCTGTACTAAGATCTTGTACTAAAGTTTGTTGTATTACTATTATTTTATCAGTATACAATACCAAAAAAGCAGACTAACGTTTAATGACACCGAGTACACAGAGTTTAGCTGTAAGAATAATATAATTCATTTGATGAAGTGGTGAGAAAATACATGGATGGATGAATTATTCTTCACGCTAACCTGAAGAGGCGCTGTATTTTAATTACTGTTAACTTAAGGTACTTGTATTTCCACCATATTGGTTACACTGAATTGCAGTGCTTTCTAGACTTATTTATGCATCACGTAAAATAGGAACAAAAATATCATGAGCAGAAATGAAATATCATTAGTAGAGTTATTGATTGGATAATGTGCCTCACTTAAAAAATTCTAATGCTGTTATAATGTAATTATCATAGCACAGCACATAATCAATCCAAAAAACAAAAGAGACACTTTTATTCACACTTCCCACTATTGCTTCAGAGAAAATAAAAACAAAATTGACAGTAAAATTCTGCTCTTTGGAAGTGCAGTGGAAACCTCTATAACTATGTAGAGTGCTATTTTCCATGGTATGCAAGGAGCAGATACACAGAAAACATCATGCTTCATCATGGCTATAGAAAGACAGAAAAAATGCTGGAAAATGGTTTTTGACTACCACAGGTAGGGGATGGCTATAAAAGAATCTATAAAAAAAGATCAATCTACTGTATCACATTATACTGTAGCATCCATTATTTAGACATTTAATGCTACTGGTGTGTGGAAGCTCTCATGGGGATAGGATGAAAGTACCATACATTAGATCTTACCACTACCAGGTGTGAAATAAGTCTTTTAGTAGGCAACCATAAATCAAAAGGTTACTTTTGGAGATCTCCAATACATACAGTACTGGCATCGCCAGGATAAAAAGTCCCAAAAACTACCATTCGAAATTGTCTTCATGAATGTGGCATTCATAGCTGTGTTGCAAGGAAGAGGCCTCTTTTGAGGGTGAAACACAAAATGAGGTAACTCAGACTTGCATGACAAATGAAATTAAGGTGTATAATCAGATGAAATGAAAATAAAGTTTTTGGGACATGCTTATGAGCATTATGTTTGGCGTAAAAAAGATTAAGATTGTGTTGAGAAATTATTTTGGAGGTATGAGTAACTTTGGAGAGCATTGTTTTTAATTACACAACAGGTCCAACCTATTTGTAATTTTTTAAATAGTTTAAATGTCTTTCATGTTTTTGGCCTTTTGAACTTATGTTTTCTATTTAATTTAGTCTTTATAAGCTAACTCAGATCTCTGCAACAACACATTATTTAAAACTTTGAATAATGAAAATCGTGATTATTAAAAAAAGTAATCCCTAAATGTCTTTCTTTCTCATGATATCAGCATTTTAATTTCAAGAATATACTGTGGCAGAGTGTACAAACTGGAACTTTAGGGGTTCTGTGGTTTGGAAAGTGTCTCCTGCAATGCAAATCATCCAAAGATGAATGTAGCAAAACACAACTATTATGTTATATTATCAATGAATCACACTGCCTTTTGTCACATATTCAGTAAAAATGTCAGTATAACTACTGTATTATTAATAAATCACACTGGCTTATGTCACATAATCAGTAACAGTGTCAGTGCAGACTCATTTTATACCCTGATTCAGTTTTTATATTATAGTAAGCTGTGACATCAGGGCTTAGAGAAGCAGACACAAGCACCAGAGTTGGTAAGGCTCAAAAATGTCCTGTCCTAGATGTTTTGTGAAGTAATGCAATGACAGTATACATTAAAATACATAAATCCTTATACTTATATAGTGGTTTTCTGGAAACTCCACTCAAAGTTCTTTACAGTTAATGGGGACTTCCGTCCACCATTAATAATGTGTAGCCCCAACCTGGATGATGCGACATCACCAGTATGCTCACCACATGTAGTGTGACTGAGAGGGTTCCCTCTTGTTCACTAGCATTGTGATCCTTAATGCCTAAATGAGCTTTAGTGGCATAAAAAATATCTCTTTGAAATAAAATTTTAAATTGAAAAAGATAAGACGACTTTCCTTATTGCAAGTTTACAAAGATGTAAACACAGTTTTAAACTTGGAGAGTTCATATTTTAAAATATAAAGCAAACAGTCAAACAGTAGCTCTGTAATTTACCTCAGTCATAAAATGCATTTAAAATTAAATAGTAGGAAAAATCTTCATCCCTTGTTGGTTGTGTTCACTAGTAATGTACCACAGTTAGAAGAGGGTATCCATATTGAGCTCTAAGTTAGTTTTAACAGGTAACAGAATTTAGTGCAGCAACTAGTATTTAATTAGTAAACTGCAGCTGAAAACACATTTTGGGCACCTCCAGCATGGGGCATGGCAGCTTTTTTCCACCAGGCAAGCTGTGTAACCATAACCAGAGTTTAAAAAGGGAGTGTAGCAGGAAAGGGATAATTGATTCAAATAGAGATGTGGGAATTTGGAAAGGGTAAACTTTTTAACTTTTTAACTGGATCTAATCTATGGTTAAAACCGCCCTTACAGCAGTGCTATTGTTTCTTCAACATCTGTGATGCAAACAGTTTAATTCCAAAGATGGCACCTCCTACAGTACAGTACAGGTTACTGCTGAATTGTTTCATTGCTTTTATTTTCCAGACGTTCAGATCTTTTGCTTTGTAATTTACTATAAATGCTAGCAGAACATTTGTTTGGTACACTAGATATGGCCTCTTGTGTGCAGTGTGCAGATTATCTTGTGTAAGGTTAAATCTGTCTGCTTCAGATCATGTGAAAATGTGTTAAGTCAGTTTAATTAGGTGATTTATTTGTCTTCTTTGTGCAGATAGATGAATGAAAAACAGAAGGCCCTCGGTCCCTGAGGAACCAGAACTGTACACATAGCTTTGCATTAAATGTTTACATTAACAAGAAACAACACAGCTAAGTAGATTGTATTCAATACATTCTGTTCTCTATAAGGAGGAAGCCTTTAGTTTTAAGCATCATTACATAAAATACTAGCACATTAGGATATCAACATGAAGCAATGACCTAAGAAGACAAGAAATGTTTGGGTTTAGATCTTATCATTTGATTGTTTCTCTTCCTACAATCACAGTCTTCCAGGGAAAACATCGATGTGTCTGCGTGACAAGGAGCTCCCGGTAGGCTCCCCAAATTATGGTTTGTTTGGTTTAAAATTGTCTGACATTTTTTACGTTCCTTTGATTCGTTAGCAGTTAAGAGTTCAATTAACATCTGAAATTCAACAAAGGCTTATCATGTACAAACAACCCCTACTTGTTTATGTTTAATGAATATAAAGTATGTAGTGTAGGGGCTACCATGAAATTTTCAAGCTTATCAATTCAGTGCTTTATTATTTGCATACGTGTATTTGACTGCATGACTGAGTGAATGAAATGCACATTATTAAGTGTGATTTGTCTTTGCAAATAAAGGCTACAGAAAGGAGTTACAGTAGTGTTGTATTCTTTTAAAAAAGTATTTTTTTTTCTAAACAATTAAGCCCGGGGTGCAGGAAGTTCCATGTTCCCTTTATACACTGGGTTTTTCCCATGCTTTACAGATGCTCTGAAAGAGTTAGAAGTACTAGACTGCATTAAAGGATTTAAATAGTTTGGATCGCAACTGTATTGACACCATCATGACATAAGTTCAAAATGTATCTTTACGCTTGAGAGTATACTTTTGGTGAATCCTATCTTGAAATTACATTACGTTGAGCCAATACAGTATTCTCAGGTCAAGGAACAGGTTCCTGCAATACCTCATTTTACTGTGAAAAGCTATTACTGTACATATAAGGTATATAATATCAGTATTCATTTTTTCAGATCATAGAAAATGTTTTTGCGTTTAAGGCAGAAAACAAACATTGTAACTTTACAATATTTCTAACTAAAAACCTGGGTTGACTCATTTTCTAAGATAGCTTTGCTTTGTGAGCAAGTAAACAATCTGACAACAACATAAATAAATTGTGATTTTCTCAGACTTAACAACACAAAATATATTTTTTAATAAGGGTACTGTGTTATCTTTTTGTATAATTATATAAGAAGTAATCTCAATTAAAATGACATTTTTTTTGTTTTAGCCAGCAGATACCATTTTCCTTGCAATTAGCACTTTAGTTTTTGAGAAGAAACGAAGACAAGCCAAAAATACTTTAATGGTGCCATAAAGACTGGGAGTCTTGTAAAATGGGTGCCAAGAGCATATAGGAAAGTATGTAATAAAGGGACCTTTATAAAATACATGAGGCAGCATGAATTGATGCCAAACAGATGCAAAAAAGATGAAGTCAGACTAAAGGATTTATTCAATTAAAATCACATTTGAAATAAGATTGCATTATGCAGTGAGACATAATAGATTAAATTGTTAATCCTTCTCAATGTAAGTTTTCCTAGTGAGGTTTTAAGGAACCTTTTACCTTGAAATGCACTGATTAATTTTGAGAAAAGTCAAGTTTAAAAACCATACATTACAATTCTTTGAAAAGACATGATTCATATTTTTTGTGATAAGGCAACTCAATACAGTGTGGAAGTGAAAATGTTTTATACTGTGCAAAAGTGATGCATACAGTATATACATTTGAAACATTTCTAAAATTACTGTATACAGTATGTTGAAGTTTATGCTCCACCTTTTAAGGTTTCCCCACGTATTGTTGATTATGGTTTAGAGCATAGCTGTAGTGATCATGAGCAATAAGCAAAAGTTTGCTATGAGCAAAATAGAGATTGTCTTTATAATATTGTCATTATAAGGTGTATTTTGTAGTATATAGATGAGTCAAAGCCTTTAGATTCAATAAACTGCTTTATACAGTACTGTATATGCCTGTTACATACAGTGCTGAGCCTTTAGTTATCTCATTTAAGGTTTACCTGCAGTGTGGTTCACCTCAATAAGGTGATGTAGAATTGTTTATTCTAATTTTGTCTCCAGAATGTGAAATGTATGGATCAATTTCAAGGCGCCACATTCAGAAGTAATCACTTGTACAGCATAGTATTAGAGTACATTTATAATATTCTGTAAAATAACTCAAAAGATATTTGAGAATTTGCAGATGTCCTTGAACTAATCATTCTAACAAAACCACAATGACCATACTGTATCTATCTTTCTGTAGTTCCGTTCATTTATTCCTCTGTCTGCCTGTTAATTAATGTGTGTTACATATTTTCTTCGAATTTTAATAAAAACCATACTCTAATGGCCTTACGGCAAAGAAATGCCTACTTTTAAGGAGCACTCCGTCCATAAATGTTGTTGCTTTACTGTTCATGTAAGATATTCTGACATGATATTTGCAGGTTGTGTGCTGTTTATTGCCTTTCTGAAATATTTTAGAGTGGTAATGGGTACACATGGGCAATAACACCACAGGAGTGAGTCTGCATTGCAAGGGGGTCTGCACACTAAAGTAGCTTATTATTATTTAAGCCAGACGTAAACATTTACAGCCTTTTCAATAAATGAAGTTATTTCCTCCTTTGTTTCCATTAATGACTTTCAGCCTGCAAATGAAAAGTGAAATTTTCAGTTAAAAAGAAAACTTTTGCAATTGTTCTTGATAGTGAAATAAAACTATTTGGTTCACTTACAGTTTCATGCAATATTTTGTAATAATTGTTTTTGATTTCTTGATAAATAAAGTATTTTTAATTGTTTTGTCCAAATCATATGTACTATTTGGCTCTGCTCCTTGAAACTCCTATTTAACTCATTACTGTAAGTCATCAATTGCTGGACAGAGCCATTGTGCTCGGGTGGTTAGAGACCTGAAACTACATTATTAAGAGAAGATCAAGAATGCAATGCTTCCATACTGCTATATCCTTGAGTAAGGTACCCCAGCTGTATAAAGGGGTATGGTATAAGGTTCCTTTCATCTCACTTACAGAGATGTCAGAACTAGAGAGCACACCATGGCTGTGGTAAACTGTGCCAAATCATTTATCTCTTGAGTCAACACCCACTCAATTTACCAGAGAATTAACGTATGCCATATTGTTTTTTTTTCCCAATCATATCGGATTCATGGATGACAATCTTTCTCGACCAAGAATTAATAAGACATTTAATAGGTGTTGCAGTTTTAGTTTGAACCTTCATCTTTTTGCATATTTGTTTATTTTTTATGTTTTATTGTTATGCAATTATAGTCTGCTTTGTTAATCTTATTTACTGTTTTTTGTGCTTTTCTGCTCTGCTTTGGTGGTCTTTTTGTGTAGTTTTACAGGCTGTTGGTCACAGATTTGTACTCTGATGACTAAACCAGGACTCCTGAAATGAAAAAAAAATGTTAAGACTTAAATATCTGATGTTTTTTAAAATAGTATGAATTGCAGTTCAGGGCAAAGGTTTTACCATAATTAGCTTCACTTTAAACATCTCCTTCTCATTGGCTTCTTCAGTAATGTGGCCAAATCCTTATTAATGCAACATACAGTAGATGCAAAATGTATTAAAGGTTATATGGCGTAACTCACCTAGCTGAGGAAACAGGAGCCTGTCCTGGAGGGCCCCTCCTCTCTGGATAAAGAATGAGCCAAGGAGCTGCTACAAGGGTAAAGAACAGTGGATTGTGTAAGAAAGTGTAGAAGAGTGGAAGTGAGGGAGATTACAAATTTGGCCTCCTCCTGCGCTACTGTTTAAAAACCCAGTTTCAGTGGTTCCCCAAAATCCCAGTTGATGTTGCATATGAGCTTATTTATCATAACTCGCCTGGTTGGGGGAACAGCAGTCTCTGCGTGTGAGGAAGAGACTGACAGAGACAACTGAGATAAAAGGAAACCCATAACACAGAGGCAGAATATGTGAATTACAAAATCTAAATATGATGTACACTATAGATATATAATTTAGAGGACCAGGGCAGATTTTTTTTAATAAGTGGAAGCTCCAAAGAACAGATAATGTATATGACAAATGAGTAATGTTAAAAAAACAAAAACTGGCTTTATACACTGAAATATATATAAATAAATATCCTGACCTCTCTGGTCTGTTTGACTGGACTGGATCCCCCAAAGACTAAACCATTATACTTTAAAATGTCTCCACTGAGGCAACGCAGATGGGAACTTGATGAGTAGAAGAGTTGAGAACCTGTTCCCAGTCTTCCTGGGCTGGAGCTGGGCACAGGCACTGGGGCAGTGAGTGCTGTAAAAGAGGATGCCTGGACCCAGTGCAGATTGATGCCATGTGTTCACACCCACACCAACAGAGCAGAATGAGGGTCAATGACCAGGGGGCTCCTACATGCAAAGCAGAAATGAGTGCTGGAGAAGGGGAGGGGACAAAACAATGAAGATAGGCTGGGGCTGAAGATTTAGTGGGTTACTAGGCCACCCGAAAACTAATCAAAAGGGGAAGAGAGGAGCGTGGAGATTACATAAAGGTGGGAAAGTCAAAGGGGTACAGGGAGAAGGCGAAGACCTGAAGAAGAGCCAGAACTGAAGAGCAGACACTGTGGCAAGTGCAGGGTGCCAGTTGTTGTCCAGAGCATAGAGAAGTAGAGGTTGAGGAGCAGGTGAAGCGCGAAACAATTTGTGCCCTGGCTTGAAGGAGGTACTGTAACAATACCCATAAATACAAGGAGACGGTGCTGTGGGAGCCTAGCAAGGAGATAGTGGGTATAGAAAGTCACCACCCCCTTTCAAAATTTGTACCTTTTGTTGCATGACACTCTGAAAATAAAAACAAATCATGCTTGTTCCATTTTTATTTACACACAGTAATCCACATTAGCCAAGTGAAAATAATATTCTAAAACATTCTGAAAATTTGTAAACTTGCTTAGGAATAACCAGTCACCTGACAGATCACACAACAAACTAATTGGCTCCCACCTATGATCAATTGTGGTGATTTTGATTAGTTCAGAATAAAAGCAGCTGTTTCTAGAGGATTCCACCTCTTGGAAGTGCATTTCAAACCAACAAATCCACTATGGGCGGAAAGGTGCTTTCAAAAGAACTTCGAGATAAAGTTGTGGAAAGGCACAAGTCAGGGGATGCGTATAAAAAGATTTCAAAGGCTTTAAGTATTCCATGGAGCACAGTCAAGACCATCATTAAGAAGTGGAAGGCGTATGGCACCACCCAGATCTTGCCTAGATCAGGCTGTTCCTCCAATCTAGATGATCAAGCAAGAAGGAGACTGATCAGAGAGGCTACCAAGAGGCCAATGGCAACTTTGAATGAGCTACAGGCCTTTATGGCAAAGACTTGTCATTCTGTGCATGTGACAACAATATCACAAGCGCTCCACAAATCTGGCCTGTATGGGAGGGTGGCAAGAAAAAGCCACTCCTTAAAAAAAGCCACATCAAGTCTCGTTTATGTTTTGCAGAATAGCACTTTAAAGACTCTGTGGCCAAGTGGCAAAAGGAACTGTAGTCAAGAGACCAAAATCAAACTTTTTGGCCAGAATGCAAAACACGGTAAAGCACGGTGGTGGCAACATCCTGTTGGATGGTGCAAAATACAGGCAAATTCTTGAAGAAAACTTGCAGCCCTCAGCAATAAAGTTGAAAGTGGGAAGATGGTTCATGACAATGACCCAAAGCACACCGCCAAAGCAACCATACAGTGGCTGAAGGACAGGAAGGTGAATGTTCTTCTTGAGTGGCCTAGTCAGAGCTCCGACCTAAATCCCATCAAAAATCTTTGGAATGACTTGAAGAGGGCAGTCCATCAACAGTCACCATGCAGTTTGACTGAGCTTGAAAAATTCTGTATGGAGTAATGGGCAAATATTCCGAAGCTGGTAGAGATGTATCCAAACAGACTCAAGCCTGTAATTCATGCAAAAGGTTTTTCCACCAAGTATTAACCCAGGGGGTGTTCTCTTATCCAACCCAGTTATTCTACTTCTTTTTTCAAAAATTTAGTTTTCTTTTTTTCACTTGTTGCAAGGTACAATTTGTAAATAAAAAAAGTCTGATTTTACTCGTCTTCTTTTTGGGCTTTAGGGCAACAAAAGGTGAACATTTTGAAAGGGGGTGGTGACTGTCTTTACTCACTGTACATTGCAACAATGAAACAGTGAAAGGTAAGGGCTAGCAACGATGAGTAAAAGAGATATCCGTCACTGGTAAGAGCAAATCAACAAATGTGAGAAAGAACTGCAAAGGGGGTGGGTGCATGGTGGCAAATATTTATGTGTAGAAGAGCAGAAATGAGCAAGATTAAAAATTGGCGTCCTCCCGAACATCTGTTAAAAACACCATTTCTGTCAGCTGTGTTTCTTACAAGTGCAACCATTAAACTAATAATACCAGAATTTGAATCATTCCTGCCACTTTAGACCCACATTCTGATTATATCAATACATTGTCACTGAAATTTATTTTAGGGCTTATATTTAAAAACAAAGTGAAAATTAGCCATGAATTTACTGTGCTTTACCCATTAATCAAGTGTAGCTCCATTTATAGTTTTACATGGAAACTCATTAAACATCATGAGCTTGGCTTGATGTCTAAAAAGTGTCCTTTTAAATTCTGCCATGGAATACAGCCCTCACTACTTCCTTGCAGTAGGTTGTTTTTGTTTCATGAATAGATCTTCCAGCAATGAAATGTTCCTGTTCCTGAATGGAAACTTGTGCTTTTAATATGCCACATCAACGCTTTGTCATGTGATACACTATTTTAAACAACAATATTATTTTCTTTACATTAAGTATTATAATAAGTCTGTAGTGCTATAAAATGTTTTGTCCTTCATAAAAAAAAAACTTGCAAGAAAGTTTTCCTTTTGTTATTTTTTTTACAGTTTAATATTTCAAGTAGTAGCATGAGTTCTTAATAATAAAAACACTGCTCTGTTAATTCAGGATGTTCATTTGTATAAAAGCCTGCTATTGCTTTATACACAAATAGGTATAACACAAAATATTTAAAATGTAAATCCCATATTTATTACCCTCTTCTTTCTTTAAACATATTAAGAGACCAATGTAAACAAATCTATACTTCATGGTCAGGTCAGACTGATTTTAAAACATGAAATTTTATGATATATTTCACCTGTGATAACTTTCTGTAGGAAACATGTCCTAATTAGCTGACTTCTTGTTCCTATGGTTAACACAGTGGTGATAATGTTGCATTGAGCAGTTTTGCTACAGTTGTTTCTGGCAAGTACAGTACAGTATGTCTATAGAAGACAGATGGGCCCCATATTAAAGCAAAGAAATATAACACTCTGTCAAATGGATCTTTTTACGTTGCCATGATCTGGCAGTTCTTTTGCAGTTCAGAGCTCCCAGGCCTCATATATATATTATTTTTGGTTCAAGTATAATTTTGCATTTTGCGAGGTTTGTGCTACACTATATCCTAGAATTGTCATTACCAACTCTTAAGAAGCTTCTTTTCTTTGAAATTAAAAATATTAGATATTACAGTTAGTTTTAAATGATTTGATTATCACTTAGTACTTAGATTGTCAATTAAGTATGCTGTTTTTCAGTTGTTAGAGCTCCTTTAGAAACCCTTTGTCTGGAAATGTCCATTGTTATGATAAGACTAAAATAAATGAGAAAAGAAACTGAACAAAACATAAAGATGCTTTCAACTAATAAGAACTAAAATATTGGATTTGATAAACTAGTAATATTTCAAGTATTTGTATTCCATAATTCATTCAAAACATATAGAAAAGAGCTAACAAGCTAAACAAACAGAAATATGTAATATGAAAACAGAATGGTAATTAAAAGGAAAAAGTTGTTTCCAGCAAAGGGAAAAAGCAGATATATTAGATGCTGTGAAACCTGTTATGAAAGTAGACCACAACCAGCTTGAGGGAAACCCTAATGTAAGAGCTTCTGTGGTCATTCCAGAATTATTTAAGCACATATTTTTGTCCAAGCATATTGGTCACACACATATATGGTCTATAGTAATTATTTTGGCAGATGGATCACATTAAGGCTATATTGTGAGAGTTTGTATAAAGGCCAGTAACAGAGAATAGACAGCTTTGCCTGTGGTTTTTATGGGTGGAGTAATTGGATGATGCCAGTTATGGCAGTCTTTTCCTCTGTACTGTTTCTACAAATTGCTTTTTATAACTTGACCCTAATGTGTTCTGACGTAGCTTTAGTAAAAATACAGACTGGTTTGGCACTCCCCACAACAACAACAACAACAACAATAATAATAATAATAATAATAATAGAATTATTTGCAAAGTGGAAGGCTAATTTAGAAGGTTTGGCAAGTTGCTAACCTGAGCAGCGGCCATAGTTGACAGTCATGAATGATTCTCTTTGACCTCATATTATGTTTCAATTTTCGCACGTTCCAGCTTAACTAGAATCAGATCTGAAGCAGGAGCAGCAGCCAAAAAATCAGGGGATTAGAACAACATTAGCTAGTGTTTATTAAGGTCATGGCCTAGCAGTTGTTGACTTTTTAGAATGATTAACACGAGATGGATAGTTGGCAGGTGCTGATTGATCCAAATGCATCGTTACAGTGCACCTACTGCATTACTTATGGAAATTATCTATCATGATATAATAATAATAATCTGGATAAATGCAAAGTCCTGCATATTGTTTCATTTTGAGTAATCCCTTTAGATTAGTATACTGTATAGATCTGTGTCAAGTTCACATGTAAAAGCGTCAGGGCATTGTGAAGGTACTGTATACTGTAGGTACGGTATATGAATCAAGCACCTTTGGCAGTCATTTGCTGCCTCTTCTGTTTTGGCAGCACAGACATATTTCGGGGTATGCCAGATTTATCTGCGTGACACAGAGCAATATCCAGGCTTGTCCAAAGTTTAGAGTTCAATGATGTCATTTTCTTTTTAACAAGGCTGAATGCTTTCTTCACATGCATATCCAGACATTTGCTGCAGCAGGTGTTTTTAAGACGGGTCCTGGAGGATCCCTGTGTCTCCTGGTTTTCTTCCCAGCTAAGTGCCTGATTGGTACTTTTTGCTCTTCCAGAACAATTATTTGAAATATTTTTTTATTTAAAATAACAAAAATGAATTCTACAAATCTAAGTTCTTTTTTTTCAGTTCTTTATCCCAATATTTATTATTATAGCCACACAGGCTTTATTTATGCATTCTTTGTAAAACAAAGGGCCGAAAGTCAGAATTTCCTAAAAGCTCTCTACATAATTTTATTTTGTATTTTCATGTTTTTTCTCCTTAGCAGCCCTCCCCCCTTTAATTCATCCCTTGTTTTGTTTTTCATTGGCTCAGTGGTTAAGCTCCATCCTTACTACCCCATACACAGGAACCTAATGGGAAGAAATTGTAAATAAGCAAGATTGGCCAAATATACAGTACTGTAGTGATGCAAGGAAGAAATGTGAATGCTTGTGTGAAAGTCAAGACTCATGGATACCCAGAGACCCTCCCACTCCAAATGGTTATTTCAAGTGCCTTAGGCTTAGGCTGTAATTTTGGTCAGATAAGTGCGTATTTCAAATTGAGAAATCAACTGTTTACCTTAAACTCTTTGCTAGCAGATAAATATAGCTATCTCCTAAATTACATGAAATTATATAATGCCAGGATATCCCCTGGCTTGGCTATTTTCTACTTTGGTTGAACAATCACAAAAGAATGTCGAAAAAACCTTCTGACAAAATACACAAAATAAGAAATCATCAATTATTTTAAAAATAATCTAGGCAAGAAAATGACGTCAAACTTTAATGTATATTTTTTAAGAGGCTGGCTTCTGTTGTCAGTGGAGAAACTGGATTCTTTAAAAAAAGCAAATAAAACAATATTATTTTGTCCCAAAAACAGATTTTTGCAGAGGAACCTATAGTTAGTGGCACAAGTAGGGCAATAAAACTAGATTTTACAGATTGTTTTGCCCAATTATGTCAACATATTCTTTGTTCAGGAACTGTTCCAGAACACAAGGTTAACCATATTTATGACATTTATGACAGCTGCTGCGACCCATATTTATGACAGGCTGATTCAGGCCTATCATCATTCACACTACTTGAAGTTCATGGTATTTAAAGATGAATGATATCTAACAGCAAATTTCAAATGTAGAGTATGCTTGGGTTGTCAATAATACCCTGGGAAAAGTGAGATTGCTTGTGTGGTTAGAAGTGAAGCATAAACAGTAGATTGTTTTTGTTGTGTCTGCTACTGTATGTATAAGAAATAATGTTGTACTCCTGACAAATGAGAATGTCTGGTTTTTATGTCATTATTTTGTGCAACCTGTCTTCTTATTTAACTATCTTATCTATACAAATTAGAATGTCTGAATGTTTATATGCATTTAGAATTACATTTACTAGGTTATGTACTCAGCATGTGGAATACCTGTAAAATACACAAGAGTCTTGTAACCTGCAGAATGATCAAACCATTCTCAAAGCACCCCTTAGCAATCCACACACAATCTGCTACAGTATATCCCTGTTGAATGACAAAAATATTGTAATGTTCCTTTCTGTTTTTTTCTCTTAACCATGATTTACCACCATTCCTGATAGAATTATTGGTTAAATAATAATTATTTTGCTGTAAATGCTGCTGTATACTGAAATTATCTATTATTTCCATAGAGTACATAGTTTGGCTATACCACAGGCCCACATCATTTACTAACTAATATTTGGAACTAGTATTCACCAATGTATATTTCATTAACCCAGAACAATCCTTTATTTGTTGTTTTTTTTTAATCACCAGTGTTTTTTTTATTTTGTTTGTATACCCCCTAGTGTTTTAGTACTGCAGGAACTGGGCAGCTCAACTCATTGACCTTGGTTTTTGTACCAGTACTTTAAGAGTGTACAGTGAATCGTAGAAACCCTGGCTGACTTAAAACTCACTTAATCCTGGCAGCATTCTTCCAATTAAGCATAGCTGTTTGGGAGCTACTGTAATTATATTCTTTCAGAATCAAAACAGTGATCTGTGGTTGTAGGGCCTATGCTGTTTGTCAATTGTGATTGTTAAACCATAACAGTTCTCTTCCTATTTTTTTTAATATATACTTTTATTTAAATTGTAAGACAAGTAGTTTGGCATAGAAAAGCAGATTACTCATTTACCAAAAGCTCTTTTATATTTAACTCTTTATTCAGTTGTCAGAATTAGGATCTCTTAGAGCACCAGTTGCACAACATGTGACAAGTCTAATGACTTGTTTACATGAAATGTTGTGACCTGGAGTAAATTGTGTTGGAATGTTCAGGCTGAGCTTGCTAATAATGCTGACTGGAATCTGGGCTCATGTCTGTACAAGAGAAATTGTTATTCATCTTAGTCTATAACAGGTCATAGCATCACATATAATCACAGAAAGCTTTGCTATTCCTTATGGTTTTTCAATTTCAAACCTTGAAGCAACCAGAGAAGTGATCCTTTTCTGCTCTTGTTTCTTATATTTCTTAAATTGCGCTCAATGCAAAATACAGCCTTAATGTATCAAAAATTGTAGTCATATTATTTGATTTATTTTGTTTCTACACCTAAAAGTCAGATGTAATCAGGCCTAAATGGGGTTTTATCTCTTCAAATGTAGAAGAGGAAACATTAAATAAAATGATAAAAAGCAAAAATAAGTATTATGACCATGTATTACACTGGAGGGCAGGTATTTTATAACTGAAGTCATCCTCAACTGACCAAACATCCCTTATTTAAATGCCTTGGAACTGATAACTAGTTTATAGCAAAATCTAGAGAGATCTTTTTTTCTGGAAACCCAGGTCCAAAAGATTTAGATAAGTGTGGTAATTAGGAACAAAAAAAAACTCTAGTTTTGTCCATCTTACAATCTGTCCTGGGTTTCTTCAAAGTCAGCTGGAACTAACTGTACACTATGTCTTAATCTTAAGAAATGAAAAGAAAAACTTTTCAATTATGCATAAAGGGAGATATGATGAAGTAACTTAAATCCCAAGTTTCATCTCATTCTTTTTTTCATATTAATATTGAAAGTATGACCGCTTTAAGAAAAAGAGGTGTCTGTTTATTGTTAGGGTCCTGGGACTGCTTTAGATGACTATAGGGACACACTGCCAGGAGAGAAGGTTCTTCAGGACATGAAGGAGATACGGGGTCAAGAGAGTCGGCTGAAAGAGATTGAGCAGCAGCTGGAACATCTGGACCAAAATCTGGAAAGTGCTGTGAGTATAAAAATAAAATCAGAAGCTCATTATACAATAATCACATGCACATGGGCAAACTTTCTGCATTTAGCATTCAGATTCCTTAAAGGTTTGGGTGAAAGCATCAGTAGCAACCTTTAGTCATCAATCAACCTTCAGACTGGTCAAGTATTTCATTTTTGCTTTAAGCACACAGAATATAGAGCTCTTGTATGTAAAATGAGCACCTTAGGAATAAATGGAATTCACTTTTCCCACTGTCTTTCTAATCATTCGTGTATATATCAACCTGTATCAACCTCCCACTTGGCTGTCTGCATCAGCCATGCATCAGACCAAGCTGCCAGAGATAGTTGTGTGTGATTTAATACTATTCTGTGTTTTTTCTATTCTTGCAGTCACATAAATCCCAAGCCATCTATGAGTGTCTATTTTATTACACATAAAAAGTGTGATTACATTTTTTTTCTCTTTGTGGTGAAGTGAACAGGGAACCTCATTAGCTGCAAATAGTGGTGTAATCTTGATGTACGGCAGTGTAGTTTATCTCACTCTGTTACATGCTGAGAAAGACAAATTTAAAGGGATATACAGTAGATTACACTATTAGAATACAATGTTGTGAACGTTTACTTTTCATTTTGCACTTTTCTTGTGTCTTAAAACATCTGAAGCTTGGCTTTGATTGTAATGTAATGTTAATGGCAAATAACAGTTGTCCTAAAGCAAATGTTGTTTCTGTTTTGTAAAATTAATACTGAAAAACTAATTTTGTTACCTTATTATTATTCTTTATAGAATATTTCCATGAAGAGAGCATGTGGCTGTCTAGTACGTGCTGTCCTTACTGTAGTTTGTGAAACTTGATTACTTTCTTACAAGGAATGAATGAACATTCAGTAAAGGACTTTTGGAAAAACATCTTCAGATTTCAGCCAAGAATACTGGTCTAACCCCATTCATTTTCAGTACCTATCAGACACCCAAAATAAAAGTTCATACCTAACCTTGTGGTAGATCAATTAGTTCTGATCTAAGGCTGGGATAAAATAAAACAGCTGTTAAGAAGGATAAAGCAATTACCAATAACAATGGAATTAACTACTTTTAAGAATAAAGACTTGGCCATAACTAGTGCTACGGAAAGCTGTTTTCATTTGTTTTCAAAGTACTATATAAGAACAAAGGCTTGTCTAATATTTGCATTACTGTACTGTACATGCATTCTCTCAGGAGATCTGCATCTTTGTGGTTTTGAAATCGCCTTTCTTTGGAGAGAAAAGAGTTTTAACAAAAATGTTTCTTACATCAGCACCATTTAAATCAAACAATCTTTTTCCATAATCCTTTCATCAAAGAGTCCTGAATAATAATATTAAATTTAGTCTATTATTAGTACAGTAAGCAGCAAACTCAAATTAAAACCAACATCATTTTTAGGGTATATAATTTGTTAGTTTTATGGCCTTTGTTGAACATGTCTAGTTCAATATTCTTATGAATTAGATGGGCTGTTACTTACCCAAACAGATTCCACAGTCTTATTTATAAGCTATTTAATTCATTTGGTGACCCCAGCACAAGGATTCTTCGTTGCTTTTAAAAGCTTGCCGTGATGCCTTTACAAATTCCTCTACCTAGAAGCCCCTTGGAAACCATTCACTGCTGTCTCGTAATGTGAGCCTCTGTGACATTACTGACACAGAAACTCTCTGCTTCCCAAAGCCCCTGTTGCTAAGTGTTAAACGATGGAATTTTTCAGGGACAAAAGATGATGGATTTGTTTTCTGCGTTCTCTGACATTTGTGACTTTAATTTAGTGTGTAGTGAGAATGCAGGGGAATTGAATTCCAGAATTTTGCCGTGTCATTGTTCAAAGGGCATTCGCTTACAAACCCACACAATGAGCCCAAAGAAATACCTGCTTCATCACCACCTACTTATATGCACATTTTTACAATGGGCTTCTCTCTTGAAAAAAAAAAGAATGCTATCCTGAGACTCTTACCAATTTTCAATCATAATAAGGCTTTTTTTTTCTTTTCAGTGTTTATTTGTATACATTTCTAATGATAACAAGGAAATCAAAGATTTTTTTTCAACTTAATAAAGTTACATAAAATGACAATTTATCATTATTTTTATCTTTTACTTTTTTAAGTTAAACAACTAGTTTACATTCTTTCAGCACTAATTTAACATTGAATCCTACAAAACATGAGGTTACACTAAATGTAACTAAAGAAATTGGTAATTAAGTTTATTTATTTGATCAACACGGTATGAGTATAAATTGTATAATATAAACTTTCACAATTAAGCCACTTAAATTAATAACAAAGTCTAAAATAATTAAGTACTTTTTGTTTGACAGAAATATTTGAAGCATCAGTATGGTATTCTCATTACAGAATTCAGAAATTACTTTCTTTAAGGGTTATTAAAATGCCATAATGGATACCAAATACAGTACATGTTCTGTACAAAAATTAAATTAACACATAATAAATAGTGTCTTTATAATCATATACATTAGGACTTTAATGTAAAATCAGAAATATTTAGCTAAGGTTCTGGATGAGAATAGGTTGTATAACATACTGTATGATGAGGCATGTGCAGTAAGTGAAACTGTACAAAACAGGATTCCTGTTTTTTGTCAGTATTCCTGACCTATGAAAAGCTTTAGGTTAGTAGAATATCAATTTACATAAAAGTGGTTGCAGGTCTTGGGAACTGGCATTTCTAAAATGTTTAGATAGTTAATTTTTGATATATACAGTACTGTATATTTCAAATAAAGCTCCCCCTTTAACATTTTGTTCAGTTACTGAAGAAAAGGAGACAACAAATTACATACTGTATAACCAAGTACAATTAATGATACATGCATTGGACAGTTACAGTGTCTGTATCTTAATAAATGACCTAATTACTATGGGTAAACAAATGTACACTGAGAATAATTATTTCCAGTTTCATATAACACTCACACATATACTGTAGATCCCATGATATGCAATCAAGCCACCCAGAATGAACACATTTTCAATTCAGGCATACAGTATAGCAATTGAAAGGACCACCATTTTCCCTGTGCCCAATATTTTTAGACAGGGGAACTAAGAATGCATAGCTGTTCATACAGTCCTATAAAATCCCCCTAAAAGTACTGTGACCTGATTTTGTGACCTGAGTTGTTAATATTGCTATTTATCCTTGCCAATAAAAGATAGCCAATTTTGTAGATGACTTATAAAGCATTCCTTTGCTTTGTTGTGAATTTAATCATTCGGCAGAGTTCATGTTTCACCATTTCAAGACTAAATTGTTAATAGTTTGTCTTCCCATTATGAATGCACTTTAACTTTTAACTTTAACCGTGCAATTATGGCTGTATGTCAGTTGTGTCTAAAGATGCCAGGGTGAGGGTATTTTTTCTTAGAAAGACAGATTTATCTGTAGTGCCCCTTTGTACATTATCTTGAATTTGGCCAAGAGGTGTAGCTTGCAATTGTGGTGATTACATGGAGTACAAAAGCAGGAAAACAACAAGCAAATTCCACAAATAAGCTAATTAAGGAAAGATAGGAGGGAGACTTCCTTTTCAACCCACCTTTGAAAGCTTTCTGTAGAACTAGAAGTGCCCTCTTATCTACAAACCTTCAGAACTGTTCTTAACTGAAGAAAAAATGTCTGTTATATTAAATGCTAAAACCTGTTTACACAAGTATTTACTGAGCATCAGTAACAAAAGTGCTTATAGAGCTCTAAAACTACTTTCTGTCTGATTTTCAGCAAGTTGGTAGGTTTATTTGGGTTGTTTTCCTGCTATGTTTACATTTTTGAGAAAACCAAAGCATTAACATATATCAGATGGTCATTTTCTCACCAGTGCATGTACAGAAATTTTGTAATTATGAATGACAAGTTCATTTTCTACTGACTGTAATTTACTTTTATTCAATGAAAATGTTATTGTATGTTTTCATCTCTTGTTTTTCTTAAAAATGCAGCAGCCTTTACAAGATATTTTTTAATGCCTAATAATTGTCAAGCTCCTGAAAAAGACAATACTGAAACTAAGTCAAGGGTAATTAAAATGTGAAAATCAATGCAGATTCCTTAATTATCAATAAGAATAAATTCCAAATTTATATTGCTTTTTCATACTGTCTTTTAATGTGGTCTTTGATGTGGGGTATTTTGAACTGCTCTTTAGCTGTGGGCCATAGCTCAATTTTTATTGAACACAGTTAAATAAAAATGATATTGTTTTCATCATGGATTTATCCAAGGTATCTTATAAATGTTTCCAAAGAAACAGAAAATTAATTTTGAAACAGATTTCTGAGTAAAATATTTAGCTATAACATCAACTCAAATAAGAAATAAACTTGTCAATTCTTTTGACTGCAAGGGGGCAGTATTGAGTAATCATAGAGCAATTAGTGATGGGTAATAACACCAATTCTAGTATATAAACAAATTCAAATTATATTCCTGAATATTGAAAGAATATCTGTTTTATCATAAGACCATTCATACTTAAAAAAATTGATTTCTCAATAAGACATAACCGCTTCTACAATAGTAATGACATAAACACTTGTACAATAATAATAATAATAAACTTTATTTTATATAGCGCCTTTAAAGGTGGCTTCTCAAAGCGCTTTACAGGATGACAACAACAATAAATAAGAAGAATGCACAAGATAAAACACAATTACAATATATAGAGGAGACCGTGGATGGTGGTACTAAGAAAAGCAGAGGGGTGAAGAATGGAACCAGGCTGTCCCCCGGCTTGGGGGACAGTAAGGAGAGCAGAATTAGAAGAGCGAAGGTTGCGAGGTGGGGAGTAGGGTGATAAAAGTTCAGATAGGTACTGAGGTGCCAAGCCATGCAGAGCCTTATAGGTGAGCATGAGGATTTTAAAGTCTACACGGAATTTGACTGGAAGCCAGTGCAAGGACTCCAGGATAGGAGTAATGTGAACACTTGCACTAGACCTGGTCAGGATTCTGGCTGCTGAGTTTTGGACATACTGCAGATTGTTCAGAGTAGATTTAGAAATCCCAGCGAGTAGAGCATTGCAGTAGTCAATTCGAGAGAACACAAATGTGTTGATCAGCTTTTCAGACACAGTTTGTGATAGCATAGGGCTTAGTCTGGCGATATTTCTGAGGTGAAAAAAAGATGTTTTGACAGTATGCTGCATATGTGGGTCAAATGTTAAGCCAGAATCGAATATAACCCCAAGGTTTTTCAATTGCAATGCAAAAGATGTATCCAAAACAATTAAATTTAGTTTCTTGTGTCTGGTTTTGATCTTGATTCAGCCTCATTTACTTCCAATAATTTACAGTACACTGTTTTCTTTTTGAATAGTGTAGACCGATGCATGTAGACCATAGCTTTTAAAATGTTGTTTATGAGTTGGTGATCTTCTGATTGCTGATATGAGTTGATGATTCCTCCTACAGGAATAAAGTGTTGAAAAAAGCTTTTATATATAGTCTTGGCACTTGTGATGTGATAATATCTCCCATGACCTTGCGAATCTTTTAACATTCCTTCAATCCACCATCAGGCATCTTTTACCAAATTCTTCTGGCCTGTTCTGTGAGGTCTTGCCTATGATTTGAACCATTTCACTATTTCACTATGCCCCTCCTGCCTTTCATTCCATTGACCTAATCATATTCAGATCTCCATTAGTTCAGTGGATTCTGTGGCGTATTAGTGAAGCTTTCTTCACTAATAAGTGAAGTCCAGAAATTGGAGCACAGTCAGAAAAAAATATTTTACAGAATCCTACTTTGTCTGTTGAGCCATTGTCTTTGTGAAAGACAATTTAATCAAAAAATTTTAAATCCCCTCCAAGAGTTATTTCCCTTGTGGGTACCAACCGTAGGTTAATGACCAATCTCATTAGGACAGAAGAAAGATTATAACAATAGAAGGCCATTCAGTCCGTCGTGCTTAACTGGTAAAATAATTTGATATGGAGTTAGCAATTTGCCTGTGTAGCAAGCATTTCAGTTTTGTTTCATGAATTTTGATCTCTGTTACTCACAGGTAAACACTTCATATCAAAGTGAAAGCAAGGTGCAAGCATACTCTGAGTGTGAGTAATTTATTTGGGTTTTTGCGCTCTAAAAATGTATGATGCTGTTATTTTAAGCTAGCTAAATTAGTAAAGATAATTTATGAGTGGGTTAGTATTTTTCCAGAATTGATTTTACTATTAGAATTTCAAATAATCAAATTAATTATTTACACCCATTTGTAACCAATTAATAAGGGATTTGGATGAATTCTGCCTTGTCAGTGTGCTTCTGATACGTGGACATGATCCTCTGATATTTGATTTCTGATCATGTCTTTTTGTATTGTTGTCTGGCCAAGAACATCTTGCAGTCCTACACACATCTGTTAAACATTTGCTATTAATGATCTGTGATGACTGAGGGGAGTTTATACCCAAAGCTGTGGAGTCCTGGCCACATTCAGTGACTAGTAATCCTTGTTTTGAATTGGCACTCTGCTGAATTAATGGTACCACCCTTCACTTCAGGCTCAAGAACTTTTCATATGGTAGCTTAATGTTGTCATTGGTGTGTACAGTATAAGCTTTTTTTCATGATCTTACAACATCCCTTAACTTTTACTTCATCCTTAATTTTTTACTTTTGGAATTATCTTTTGATTCATGGTCTTTATGAAATAATCAAATTAAACAAATAGTTTACATAGCATAATCTGTATTTGAGAAGTAAAGCATTCCATGCTGAAAAGAGAAAAAAAGAAACACAACATTTCGACTGTGGAGTCTTCATCTTCACATGATGACACAGCAACAGTACCTACTTGAACTACATAATCTTTATTTTGTCACTAATTGTGTGCTAATTGCCCATCTAATTAAAATAATTTGAAACGGGCACTTTGGCCACAATATGCAAACAGAGAAATAGTCACATACATTTTTAAATCTTTGTGTTATTTCCTAGCTATTTTTATCACACACATAGACCCGGATGTTTTTGCAATTTCAGTTCTCATTTCTCTTAAATATCTCATTTTGATGGCATTGATGTTATTCACCAGGAGGGCTTTGACTAGCACAATTCCAGATTTACCCCTAAGCAGAGATTTTTTTTTTCCACGAGACAAGGTTTCTTTCCAAGACTGGAAGTGATAATAAGTAAGATCCAGCTCTGGCGCAGATACTTTAAATGTGGCCTTCTAGTATCTCTTGGCTTTATTGAAAACTGTGGGATTTCCATAGATAGAAAGGCTTTACAAGGGGTGAGATTCTTTACATGCCAACCCCTCTGAAGTTTGGGGACAATAAAACCTCTCAAAATGGGATCCCCGCAAGGTTTTTAATGGACTGTTGGAGTCTAACTACAAATGCTACTGTAACTGCTGAAGACATTAAATACAGTTTTAGGGGAGGCATTCCAATGACAACCTGGTAACCAAAACAATGAAGTACTTGACCGAATAACCCCACTGAAGAGTGCAGACTGTATTTTTTTTACAGTCTGTGTCCCACAGTAGGAAATTGAAGGGTAAACCTTAGTGTGTATAAAAACGCTGTCTAAACATTGTATATAAAATATTCCGGAGTAGAAACCATGCAAATGACAAGGTGCTCTGATGTTTTTTCAGTAGTTACCCATAATGCTGTAATTTTGCTACTGTACATCTCAGACAATTACAAGTAATTTGACTCCCATTCATCTCAAAATAAATGCTTTGCTATTTAAGTACTCCTTGCCTAGACAAGATGAAGCTAAGAATTAAACATCAGTATTGGTTAAGTCTGCATATGTTGTGAACATATTGCATCAAAGACTCTTCGATCAAATCAGGTCAGAGCACTCTATGCTCTGATAATTTCCCACACAAGCTTTGCTAGAGTTTGAGGTTGCACCTAGTGAACCTAGTGATCGGGGATGTGCCAAAGATGCTTGGTAGGAATGACATTTTGATTAATCAGAGCAAAGCACATTAGCACATTTAACCTCACTAGATGGATGTGCTAGTTGAAGCTTAGATGTGACATGGATGAACACATGGTTGTTGAACAGACCAATGACCATGAATTCCCTTTTCAAGAGGCACCTTAAATATTAATAACATTAATTCTGTGGTGACCTGGGAATAATTCTATGATATGCTGAATCATGGTTTTGTTGTATTTGCTAGGATTTCATATTTATTTATTTGTATGATTTATTGTCAGACTTGATGTTTTATTTATTTTTGTTCATTTGGAGATGTTTTATGAAATGTAATACTTAGTGTGACCTGTCGCGATTCCGCGAACCAGCCGCATGAGCTAAAGGAGACCTCCCCCAACCCAGGCAGCTGAGGTCCCCGCTACACGCAGGGAGGGCGATGATGTCACCGTATCTGAACTAGCTCCGCTACATTAGGTGTTAATGTGATTTTCAACACATCACCAGTAATGAAATATTTCAAGACACAATAGTCATTGATGTTTAGATTTTGTTCTGCCTAAATATGCAGATTTGGAACATTCTCTAAAAACAAAAATGACTATTTGGTTTGTACTGCTACTTAAGTAAATTATTTTAATTTGCTACAGTATATTTGATTTGTAAGTAACAAGCCTAACTTAACCTCACCTGAGCCTCAAGGTAAAAGTAATTATAGTTTGCAAGTACTGTTACATAATGTGTCCATGTTAAATTCCAATAATGACATAGTGGTATACTTAGGTTTTGCAGAATAGACTGAAGCACTAATAATTTTCTTTGCCAGCACTTTTCAAAACACATCAAACATTGCTTAATCATAAAATATACCTATAAAATAATTTATGTTCATTAGTGTCAAGTGAAAAATACCACATTGCATAAAAAACTAGTAAAACATTGCTGTACCAAATATAACATGAATGCACTTGAAAGAAAGACAAATTGAATGATTAAAAATGCCTCTTACAGAGATTCGTATGGTAAAAAAACTGCTAATTTAAACCACCAGTGAAAGAGCTTGGAGAATTTACAGAAATAATCGACAGTACAGTACTTGTTTTGCAAGATAATGATTCCTGATTTCAAACAACTGCAGATTCATTTTGGAACAAACTGATTTTTATTCTTGTTCCTAATTACACTCGCCTTCGTCCTGACCATGATTATATCATGCAGTATATGAAGCTAAATGAATGGAGGACATGCTATTCTGTGTTGTCCTACTTCAAAAGCTAATTTTAATACTGAAAAAGCTATGAATCATACTTTTGCTTCGACTGTTTTTTTTGCTTTTAGAGATGCACATTTTATTAAAATGCTGAAAGGAAAGGATTGCAAAACATTGACAAAATTCTGATGATTTCTATTGCCACTTACATGTACATCTGCATGTGGTTGTTGGACAAATTGTCTGTATATTAAATGTAATTATAAACATTGAGCAGTTCGCATCTGTGTTTATTGTCTTTAGAATATTACTTTAAGGTGTAATGGAAAATGAAAGTACTGTGTTGTAAAAAATGACTATTAGGTTAGCTTGTGAGAAACAAAGCAAAAGTTCCTTTCAAATGCCAGATTTTTCCCTGTGTGACTGTCTCTGTGGAGTTTATACAGTATGTTCCTGTTCTCCCTCCCACTTCCTGGCTTCTGTACTGGCTTTTTAAATGGTTCACCCTTATTGTAGATTCCGATGAATTTTAAAAAAGATGTATGTTCTTCTCAGTTTAATGTCTGATATGTCCCAGATCTGCTACATCAGAATACAAATGGTGATATGTATAGTATTGTGAAATGTGAGTAGGCACTAATCAATTGTGAGGCATTTCATTTGGTTTTTGGTTGCAGCTAGTGGCAAGGACATTTTTTTTCTGGATTTCAGAACTTTTTATGTAGTGTTTTGTGAGTGACATATATTAATTTTATTTTTCTTAAAGTGTAAATTTTTTTATTTTTACAGGGTCTATTTAAAATGGAATGGGAAGTGTCTCCTTCATAACAGTTACTTTTTAATTTGGTGATGTGAGAAAAACTACATTTTCCACCATTCCACACATGTTAAAGAATTCCGTGAAGTAATATCCACAGATATCCATAATGTACATCATCTACAGCATAGTAGCTCAAGTAGGTAGCTGCATCAGTATACATAGATCGCAAAGGAACAAGTTAAGGTTTATTCCATGCCGAAAAGAGAAGAAAAGAAACAACGTTTTGGCTGTGGAGCCTTCTTCAATCTACACCTGAAAATTGTATATTTTTATATTTTATTATAAAATAAAATAATCTGTTTTCTAATTACAATTTATTCGCAGTTACTAATAATCCTGTATACTGCATGCAATTTAAGAAATGATAATTCTGTGTTACATACAGTAGTATTGTGACATACAGGTACAGTACCTCATTTAGAGTTGTGGTAACTACATGTTAAGAACATCCTGTCTCAACAATGTAATTATTGTATTTAATGAAATTGTCTCCAGTACAGAATGCATACAATACAGTATGATTAGTGCAGGAAAGCTCTAGTAGGTTAATAAACATTTAATACTGTACTGATTTGTCTTACAACCACATCATGCTGCTGCATTATTTTAGGTATTCACTGCATGGTAAATTGCAATATAAAAAATTCAGTTGTTTTGCTTATAGTGACTCCATGAAATTAGTTGTTTACTGAGAATTTCCATGAAACCAGGCACATTAAAAAACCGAGGTCCGATAAAGGCATCATTCCTAGTTACTGTATACTCTCAAGAAATATGACAAGAAATACAGTATGTAGACTAATCTAACTTAGATTAAAAAAAACAGATAATGAATCTAGAATTTTACAAACACCTAACACAACACAAGTACCACCTGTTGTGACTGAATGCCCTATAAAGGGGAACTGCAATGCTATTTTTATATTTTGGCATTACGGTATAATGAATTGGCAATGATGAGTGCATTTCAAACCACAATTAAACTACCAAGTACATTGTAATGTACACAATCTAGAATTTAAATCACAAAGAGAGGCAAAAGAGTTTCAATGTACAGTGTGTAATGCCATATTGCTGTCATTGTGAATTTTGCTACTATATCAATTTTTAATATTTTCATGAAACCGACACATACAAAGTGACATGTTTTCTAGATCCTTTAAGTATTGCAAAAAACAGTAACCTGCCAACCAACTGAAATACATTCATATTAATTTTCAAGTTTTGCAAAAGTGCTTTATCATTTACATTGGTGGTTATTTTAAGGTCAATCACACCTAAAAGAAAAGTTCTAGCAGAACTTATATTTTTGGAGGATTTGCCATGCTCTATTCATGTACAATTACAGTACATAGGTTTTAAGACTCATTCAATAAGGCTTTTCAAAATATATATTTATGTACATGTGCTCCTTACGATGTTATTTTTTCTTTTTTAATCTTTTATTTTTTTAATTCTTAAGGAAATAATGGATTAAATAAAAAAGATGTTTTATATTGCTACAATGATTGGTATCTGTAATTATATTAATCCTTAGTGGCATCTAGTGGTGAATACAGATCACTTCATAGATTATGACAGCTATAACATAACAAACTAAACACAGTATAATTTTGAGTCACTTTAGAGCTTATAACATTAGTTATAAAGTGTAGTCACTTTAGTCTGTTGTGTTATTTGCAACATTTAAAGTCAGTTTAAGGCACCTTTTTGTCAGGGTAAAAAGTCTAATGATGTTTTCATTAGTCACAACAAATATATAACCAGTGTTATATTTAGATTTTGGTAATTGCATTTTATACTGTATATACAGTACCTTCCATATACTGTAAGTGTTGAGACAAAGAGGTCAAAATTGCTATTTCTGTACCTGTATATTCAAGCAATTTGGATTTGAGATGAATATGGTGCAAAAGTGTAGAATTACCTTTGCCTACATTACCTTTGCCTACTGCCTTGTCTTTCTCACACCTGAAGAAGGCTCCACGGCTGAAACTTTGTGTTTTCTTTCTTCTTTTTTTCAGCATGGAATAAACCTATTACTTGTTCCTTTGTAGCCTACGCATGCTGACGCAGCTACCCACCTGAACTACTAAAAGTGTAGAATGTCAACTTTTATTTCTGGGTACTTCTGTGCTTATATATTGCACCTGTTCAGAATAATAACACTTTTTTTATTAAGAAAGAGCACCTGTCTATTTCAGGTGGGTATAAGTATTATGATAATTGGTTGTGTGGTGTTTCTTATTGGTCAGGTGTTTGTATGTGAAAGTGTTGTATGTGAATGTATGTGAATGTGTAGTGTTGGATTTAACATTTGGAGTCAGGAGGCCTAGTTTAGGAAAACTAAAGAACGGCCTATTAAAAAGAAAATAAAGTAATTTGAATGCTGGAAGAAAGAAGAATTCAATCAGAACCATAGCACAGAAACTGGACATAGCAAAATCAACAATCTGAAATATCTTACAATCAGCAACAACCAGGCTGGCCTAGGAAAGCAACTCCAATTGATGATAGAAAAAAGATGTGATGATCAGAGATGTGAAGAAAAAACTGTAAAACAACAGTATCTCAAATTATCAACAACCACTCCACAGTGCAGGAGTGAAGGTATCACAATCTACTCTTTGCAGAAGACTTCAACAGCAGAAGTACAAAAAATAAAATGGCTAGATTACAGTTTGCTAAAAAGTACAGAGATGAGCCAGTAGAGTTCTGGAACAAAGTGTTATGGACAGATAAGACAAAGATAAACCTCTATCAAAGTGATGGCAAAGTGAAAGTGTGGAGAATGGAATGAATTGTAGACGATCCAAAGCATACCACTTCATCTGTGAAACGTGGTGGAGGTACTGTAGTGTCATGGCTTGGGCATGCATGGTCACCTTTGGAGCTGACTTCATCTTTATTGACTATATAATTAATGACTATAGCAGCAGGATGACTTTAGAAGTGTACAGAAACTCCTTGTCTGCTTATGTAAAAGAAAATACTTCCTGACTCATTGGCTGGAATTCAATCATTCAACAAGACAGTGACCCAAAACACACTGCCAATGCAACCAAGGAGTTCATCAGGGGAAAAGGGTGGGAAGTCTTAGACTGGTCAAGTCATTCTTCTGATAGAAATCCAATAGAGCATGCATTTCACTTGCTCAAAAGGAGACTGAAGTCAGAAACCCCCGAAAACAGTGACTGAAAATGGCTGCAACAAAGGCTTGGCAAGCATTTCAAAAGGACAAACCAAGAGTTTGGTGATGTTAATGGATTGCAGGTTTGATGCAGTTACAGTTTTGTGTGCAAAGGATTTGCAACAACATGCAGTTATATTTTTTATTCTTTTTAAACTTTAGTCAGTCAGTTACTTTAAGTTACTTTGTCCCAGTACTTATGCTCAGCAAAAATGGATGGATGGAACACAAAAATTGGGATTATTCTGAAACATTTAAGCATGCTGTAAATTATATGTGTAGAAATACCCAGAAAATAAAGGTGACAATCTGCTCTTTTGCCACATATCTATTTTTTCACATCAAATCTGAATTGCTTAAGTATACTGCAAAAAACAACAATTTTGACTTATGAAGTGCCCTATATATACTGATTGTATCATCCACCCTTTATGAGAAAGCCAGGTGTCCTTATGAATGATGGTCGAGGCCTGTCCTGAAAGCACAGGGTGGAAGACAGGACCCCTCACCACCTGGATGGGACAGTTGTATATTGCAGGACCATAGATAATAGGACAATTTAGAATACCATTTAGTCTTAACCAGCATGTGTCTGGGGTCAACAACAGAGAAAATTACATGCTAACATGGGGAGAAAATACATTCTCTGCAGATAGGTAGCAGTCGAGTAGATGGTAGGCCTCTGCATTTGTAACTACAAGGTTGTAGACCCACATTCTGGGTGGGACAATACTCGTGTATCCTCCAGTAGGGTACTTCACTCGGATGCTTCAGTAAAATGCGCAAATGTATAAATGAGTACCAATGTAGGTCACTTTGAATAAAAGCATGAAATAGATTAAGCTGTGTGGCAACATCTCTAAGTACCATGCTACTGTGTTGCCCTGTTATGAATTTTAATAAACAATATTACTGTATAACCAGTAATAAACACTACTTGATTATATTAAATTCATGTCCTAAAATCTTCCATCCCTGTGAAAATAAAGGTCTCTTTAATTGAAGAGTAATTAAAAATGATGCAATCGTACAGTATACAATGATATAAAATGGACCTAAGCATGTAATTACAGTAATTAAAATGTATCATGGGTCTTAAGATTCAGAGGTTATGAACCAGTTACAGTGCTACAGCTTAGAATCAGATAGCAGGTAATTTGTACTGTAAGTCATAACATAAGATTGTGCAAATGTAAAACCTACTTCTTTCAATGTCTCTTCTGTCACTGAATATGCCTAATGTACAGAAAAATACTAAAGAAAGAAAACTAAAGATGGTCTTTCTGCTTTAGATATTATTTAAGGTACTAATGAAGGCAAAATCTAATTTAATTTACCACCATTACATCCCATACAAAATTAAGCCTTGTTGTGTCTGGCCTTGGTTTATTGAATTTGTTCCCAGAAGGTAATTATGTAGAGCACCCTCTCTGTGGAGAAGCATCCCTTGGTTCACACAGCAGCTGAACAGCTTCATTTTACTTTAAAGCTGTTTGAAAAGAGGAAGAAAACAAGGCAGACGGCCTTAAATGTTCTCTTCTGGACCTAATCAGCCTGACTTATGCCTGTTTCACACTGCAATAGCTGCTACCTGGTTACAGCCAAACAAGGTCTGGCCTTGCTCTACTTGTTTAGCTGTTAAATTTACATGGTAATTGCTGTGGCTAAAGATATAATAGCTGGCCTTTGCCAAAATTAGGACTTTCTACAAAGATAACATTGACAAGGTTTGTGATCTGGTAAATCTGGAGAGTAAAGGATTTCTTCGTCTTTTCTCAAAGCCACAAAGTGGCATTTCTATAATTGAATGGAAGAGGATTTTAATATCCTGACACAGGCAGCAATTGTGTATTCCACTTGCAAATAAGTTTGCAGAACAATTAAAAAAAGATAACAAAGGAGTAAAACCTCACAAGCACTTCATTTGAGCTGTTTCTGGTCTGGTGGCTACATCTGACTCCTTGGACACTAATGTTTGTGAAAGGAAAAGGTAGCTAAGAAGATTAAAAGTCTTGATTGTTTCCACTTTGAATAGTACCTCCTGGTTAACACTGAGGTTATAAGACAAAGAAATCCTATTGGACCTCATGTCCAAATAGACTTTCTACTGTTGTACTATTTTTTGAAACCTCCATTTTTTAACTTTTATATTGTCAAAAGTAATTGTTTTGTGGAACTCTTTATTTGATACTCTTTTGTTTGCTTGTTTCTTTGTCACTGGGATATCCTGTGAGCACATATAAATATTAAACAGATTACCAAACTTTACGTTTGATTACTTAGAGTTATGTTTGATTAAAAATCCATAATTTTTAATATTAGTCATTTTCTTCATCTGATCTGTATCCCAGATATACTGTACAATACCTATACTGTAGAATTATATTAGAGCTACACCAGATAGGATATACAGTATTAATGAGGTTGGAGCCCCAATCCTGCTGTTTATGTAAAGAGCAATTTAGCCCATTAATCGATATCTCTTTTGAATACAAGGAGACTATTCAAATTCCACACACAAGGTGTGCCAGAACAGAATTAAACCCTTTATGCTAGGACTGTGAGGCCCCAACTCTAACAAACTACACAACACTGATAATAATTACTATGGGTACTCTCCATTTATCTGTGTTGAAAACAAATATATATTAATTTATCATAGCTTAATACAACGTCAGTTGTGACCCATTTTTTTATTTTTTGAAACTAGACTTTACTGTAAATGAATCACTGGAGGTTTAATCAATTACGATGTACTTCCTTGTGTTGTGGGACTTAAGCAAAGATGGATAAACAGCACTGGACAACACAATAGCTTTTGATACCCTTCTATGAGTTTTAGTATAACTTTAAGACAATGTAATGGATTATCATTAATAATATTATGTGTTAAGGGAATGTTACTAAGGATCTAGCACTTTTTGAAGTTTTGGCATCGATATTTCACTTAGTTAATCCGCATGTTGTAGAATAATGCCAAACAACTAAATGTGAGGCAGTGCTGTGAATGTAGTGTCTTTTTTTCATTATTTAAAGATTTCCCAAAGCGCTCTGCAAGCAAAACAAAAATGTAGATACTGTATGAACTTTATAGCAGAGTGAACACAAAGCCATAACATTGGATTGTCTTTTAATAAATCAACTTTAATGTTAACAGCTGTGTAGGGCCTAGTCTACTTCAGTCTACTAAACTCAGTGCTACTAGAGTAGGTTACTGTATAAACACTTTCTTGTGAAGTACACAGGAAATTCCATAGGCACAGCTTTGTGTTGATGTGTTTCCATGGAGTGTTTACTTTATGCAAGTTTAGAAACTGATGTAAATGCTCAAAAATGAATCTAAAAGGGGAAAGTCAATGTTTATATTTTGGCTGAAAAATGGAAATAATATCAAGCAACTTGCCGCAGCTCGGCTATAATTTTGTAGAAGTGTAGCTACAAAAGTGTAAGGCTAATCTCTTTTAAGTATTGAAACTTTGAAGCCAGACTTCAATTGGAATGTTGATCTAATTTAAGATTACTGCCTAACCACTGTGCATTAAACTTCAAAAACATCTTGGACCGTGCCCTTCGATGTCTAACGGCACACAGCCATAGTACTTCCCTAGAAATATAAGACAAATGGCCAGCTGTACAGTATGTCACCCTCAGGGTGTTAGGGCTTCACTTACAAATTTTAGTTTGTAAAGAATATTTCAATTTTCTTTACCTGACCTAAACTGATAAAATAACTTGGCACTCATGTTCCTTTCAAAAAGCAAAACAAAAGTTCTACAAAGATGGAAGAGTCACAGAGTGGGCTGTGTCACAATATCACATGAAGTCCTGTGTTCATGTGACCTTTCATTTAATAGTATTCGGTTGTGTGCTGAGCTCTTTTGTCTTGTACTTTGCTTACGTACTCCTGGAAGCTCTAGGGGGTGATGATATTTGAAGTATTGTACTTTATAACTCAAGATACCATGCTGTTGTCTATTTTTAAGAAAAAAGATTTTTCAAAACTGGGTACATAAAACTAGATATTTTAATAAATGAGAAACCTGTGCATTGCAATAAAAATTACATTACAATGACAGCATTTGCTGAATTCTTGAAATTGCAAGAAATGTAAAATTCTTCCCCCTGCTGATGCATAGAAACAGAAATACTAGTGTTGTTAATTCTATAGTAAAAGCCTTCGTAGCACTATCAGACCTGGGCTTTCTCTCAGCAGCTGTGCCAATGAGATGATTTTAATCCTCTTAAAATTCCACACCCAGGAGCAATGGAGGACAGGCTGTCTCCACAAAGGCCATCTTTCTGAAGCAGTAACAGTAAAGCTTTTCTAAAAGACCACAGTATGCCTGTAATTCTTTCCTTTGTTTTTACAGCAGTAAATATTTTAAAAATATGAATTTTATATTTCAGACTAGCTCCTCATGACACCTGTCATGCGTTACTGAAGCTAGAACAGACTGTACAGTATCTGAAACATGCTTTGACTGTAAAATTCCAGGTCCGTTGGGTAAAATTAGTTCAGTGTGGACAATTAGTTGAATGGGCAGTCACTTAAAAAATAATTGATATGGAAAAGGGGCAAAACCACTCCACATAAAAATAAAAAAAACGGAACTATTCTTATATCTTTTAATATAAGAATTGTCATAAATTTAATTAAACAGGAAATAATGGATTACTAAAGTGTTTTAAATATTGCATGTATTCTCCTAGTGTGAACTTTATTGTTAAAATCTAAGCACAATGTTATTTTATGATTTTAGGAATCTAAGGTTGCGTAACAGTTATTTTTAATAGTTTTCTAGCTTTTTGTATAGATTAAGAGCAAAATGATAGGTCTGCATTAAGCACAGGATACATATTTATCTAGGGAAAAGTTTAAGCATATTTAACAAATGCTTTAACAAAAGTTCTATCCATTCAAGTTCTGCCGATCCGAAGCAGATTTGAAATATTAGATACCGTGAAATCTACATTCAGTTAATACTGAAGGGAAAAAGATGGTTAAAAAAGATTAAAAGATGAGGGAGAGATCATCTTTTTTCCGATCAGTTATCTGGTTATTTTGTTTAATTAATTTTTTCTGCTTAAGTATATGATAAGTGAGTGGAACACGATGTTTAACTCAAGATAAAAAATAATGTATTTACTCAATATGTATTTGACAACAGTTTTTTACTGTTTACAGTTTTTACTTCACAAGTAATGTTTAATCTTAAATGAATGTATTTTAACAGCGATTAGGTAAACAGATGTAGAAAATCAACTCTTGTTGCATCAAAAGAGAATAAAAAGTAGATACTTAATGTGCATTCAGAGTGAGGAAAAATGAAGAAGAGACAAAGCATCTTAAGAGGGCTGTAATTTTTCAGTTGGCAGCCTGTTTCTTCAAGTTTGACATGCACTCATCAGTCCTGTAATTTACAATAGAGTATGAAGAGTGACAAGTGACTTGAAGCTAAATACATATGTGGTCAAACTGCAGAGGTAATTTGCAGGCATATTATTTTAGGCTTTAAAAGGAAGACTTAACGAATTAAATAAACACATGCTTTTAAAAGAAGTGGATATGGATAGTTTAAGGTAGATGAAAGAAAAGAAATGTACCTTATCTTCCCATTAAATATTTTAAAATGCCCTTGAAAATATCTTCAACTTCAACACTTTTATCATCTGACTCTGTAATTTTGAGAGCTTTCCTACTTTTTCATTATAAGCTGTTTGATCTCAGGACCAGAAAACCAGTACTTATGTAGTCCTTAAAAAGGCTATTCCTTAATTTTTTTAATTTTTTGCACAAAAGAGCTGAACATATTGAGGCTTTAGGCATTGCGCTGTTTATATTTTAATATATTTAGCACAGTAATAATTGTTAAATACTTTTTGTGTAAATAATTTTGAGTGCCTAGCTTGAATAATTAAAAAAAAAATGTTTTGAACAGATGACATTACTGTAATTAAGTGTGTAATATGAACCTGATTACATACAGTATACAGTTAATAATATGTAATCCCTACTTTTAGAAAAGCCATAAACAATTTGCTGTATACAAAAACAGTAAGTGTGGAATGTGCAACAGTGCACTCTGAAACAAGTCCTGGTCCTGTATTCTGAATAATAAAATAGAAAGGCTACTGCCTTTGGAGTAGCTTCAAAGAGAATTGTGGTGAATAAATCCTGGAGCATCACCATGCTGAGCTGAGGAAGAGAGCTAGAATAGCCCCCTGTTTCTACCTAATGTTGCATCATTGGGGGGAATCAAGAAGCATTAGGAGAGGCACAGGAACATTCCAGTGATTTGTGTGAGTATGTGTTCATTTTCATGCGAGACAGAATGCAAGTGGATTGACTAAAAAGCCGAGCCCTGCAGGTAATAATTCTGCTCTTGGTCTGTAAATCCCTTTGCAAGCAGATGGGAAAAAGAGAGCTTTCATCTCTTTGGGAAATAAGTGAAAGTATAGAGCACCACTGAGATGTTCTTGCCTTTGTTAGTGTCTGGACAAGAAGACTGATGATTTTCACACTTTGGTGAGCTTCAGGGCTTTTTTGCTATCCACGTTCAGTTATATATTTAGTTTCTTTTTTTTCTCCATAAGACATTAATCTTACTAGTATTTGTATCTATCATTAGTACCTCACGTAAACACCACCAGTCAATTTGTAATGGAAATGTAATCATTCCCACCCTTTTTAAAAGCTCAAAAGCACCTTCAGTGCGATAGCTCAACATTTTGATTGCAATTAACATTTTGTACATGCACAGACCTTTTGTACACAATGAAATGCCAATATAGAAACATATCCAATTAAAACGAATTATATTAATGAGAATGTTATTCAAAGTTGTTTCAATTAATGCCTTGAATATTTTAATAATCCCTGACCTTAGTTTTGCTACTTTTTATTTCATTTAGAGCTAAAAAGACAAACCACTAGATTTCTGATTTCAAACAAAATACTTCATCAATGTGTTCTAAATTGTAGATTGCTTATCCCATTAATAATCCAGTTTTTCCAGTTTCTTCCCCTGTTGTCTTTCCTTGTGAATGTTTTATCCCACTAACATTAGTATATTAAATTTTGAGACAGTTTGTCCACAAGTTGTGTAAGATGATGAAGATGATAAGTGTATTAACAGTGTTCTAATGTCAGTCTTTATTAAAGCATTTTAAAGTTACCGTTCTCCATACTTGCATTGTGTATTTTGTATTTAGTGTTAAAAAATGACCCATTCTGGATTCACAATAGTATCAAGATAAATCCCATTCATCTATATCTTTAGGTGCAATCTTGACCTTTTGTCTAAACTCGTAACTCTGAGGTCAGCAGTTCTCCCAGCTAGTGTCATTAACCATGATGGATTGTGTAGTACATCATGCTTCTGCTAACATCAGTGGATTGTCAAAGCCTCAATTTATATCTTCCCTTTTAATACAATATAAACATGATTTTTAAATAAATTAATTCTTATTTCATTCCCTTAATGTGTCAATGCTTTACTTTGATTATATGTACTTATGCAGCACAATTAAAAAGTTTTGGACATTATTTTAATGGTGTCTTTTTATTTGGTTTAAGGACATTTTAGAAATCATGAATAAAGTCTACTATGGCTCGTTTTGAATTTGTAGATATTTTATTCATATTTATTGTTTTAAGGATAGAGATAAATGTCTCAATTAAGAACCTAAGGATATTTAATTTAATGCTTTATAGAAGTTAATGATTTATAAAAAGGTTATTTGTACAGTCTTTTCAATCTGATCTGTAGTTCAAGGAGGACTCTACTCAGGGCTACTTTGTATCTACTCATTGGTCCAAGTTAAACAAAAATAAAATACAGGATGGCTTTTAAAACTTTATAAGGGAAATTAAAACTACAGACTTAGATAAAGTCCTCTCATATCACTCCAGGAAGGAGTTGCTTCTTAACTTGCTTGCCAAATACAACACCTTACTAGGAACTTGCAGTGTTGGTGAAAATATAGCTTGGCATACCTCAGCAAGCAGTTAACCCCCAGGCTTTTAGAATTAATTGTTCCATGCAAGCTATAAAAGTGATTGATTAGGTCTGTTTTGTCCTTGACCCACTTAAAAGAGGTTAAAGTTCAGTGACCTCAGTGCAGAAGGATTCCAAACAATAAAAAACGTTTTTAACTCTCTTAGTCAGGAAAGATTCTAGGAATTTGAGCTTGGTGAGGCACAAATCTTAGTGTGTCTTATGAGTCTTTAGTCTTAGGAGTTGAAGGGTTGAAAAACAGAAAAGCCATGTTTTCCCAACCACTCTCCAGCTGTGTTACACATGTACAGAGTAACAGTGCTGTCGCCATGTTTAGATATTAAAGGATGAAAAGTACACATTCTTGTTACTTGTTGTCCCCTACAGTCATGTGAAACATCATGGGAACTTAAAACTAAAGAAGAAAAATAATATAGGTCCAAGATTTTCAATGTCATTTAACTTTGTAAGTAGATTGTAAAGATCCTGGTAAATCTATGTCTAAAATAGTCCAAAATATAGTTTATGCTTTTTCTCATTTAGATTGCTTCAGTCCAGCATAATGAAATATTAATTTATTGTTCCTAATGCCCTAAAACAGTTCTCAAGTAACTAAGAAATCTAATTGCTAGCAAAAACCTTTTCTGTTGTTGTTGAGGCCAGGAATGATTCAAATTACAGTAGCTATAAAGCTGTTTCCAGCCTGGATAACGTTATTACTTATCATTCAAGCAAATTCTATAATGAGATCAAGCCCCTTACTAAAAGAAAACTTCAAACCTCCCGTCAATTGTGAATTAGAAGCTTGGTACTTGATGGCAGGTTTCCTCTGGGTAAAAACAAGAAACCTCGGGAAAACAAAAAAACATCATCGTGTTGAGATGTAATTTGCAGTTGGTGGCTGGGTTGAAATTTTGTTCTGGCCCAATAAAGTAACAGAGGTTTTAGCTGGAACGAAATTTGTGAGACCCTGTTGCCCTCTGAAATGTGTCTGATCCCGCATCTCTGCAAAAAAAAGTACATAAACAGAGAAAGCTTTTGAAGTCTTTCTTCCAGATGCTTTTATTTGTTTTTATGGTAACATGATGTAGAAAATATTTGTGAAACAAACAAAAGGTCCTGTACATCAGTTTATTGTTGTGTAGACAGATATGCCCAATATCAAATCAGGTAGTTTTGTTTGATAGTGTTACGTACCCTGAAATCTCTTTAGCTGTGAATTCACAGAAGGAGTAATCATTCTTCTGTTAAATGCGAACAGCCTTTATCATGGGCACTTTCTTTTGCCTTATGGCTTTAATCCTTTTTTAGTGCATAGTGCAAGTTTTATCGTGCATAGTATTTGCTCAAAAAGATGAAGAAACAGTTACTGTTCCCAGAGTCCAGGAAACAATTTTAGTTTTCTTCCTGTTCAAGGTCCTGGCTAAGGTGTTTTTATAATGAAGGGTTCTGAAAGTATACTGTAGGTTCTGAGGTTTTAGAAAAAGTGAATGACTTTATAGTAAGTGTACAGTATATACTGTCTATACAGTATTTAGGAAATTAGACGTAGTAGAATGTTATTAACTCCAATTATTCTACAAACCATTATGTGTAGTATAGTTTTAATTTGTTCTGATTTTGAGTTTATGAATTATATCCTGGATTAATTTACAGTAATATATTGCACTGTTTTTTTAAAGGATATCCTCACTTATTTGTTTGGCATACTAGTTCCTCATTTCTTGCAAAATATTAAAAGGGGAAAGGAAAGGGAAAGCTGTTTTGTGCAATAAACTACAGTACTAAAAAGAGTAGAATATATGCAATATTTCCATTCTGGAATCAAAATAAAAACAAAGGCTGTGGTAGAAGGGTTATTATTGACATACAGGCCTTTTTTATTACCCATAGCCAGACGGTCTGAAAAAAGCACAATATGTGACTTCAATTTTTCTCATAATTCATACAGTATATGTCCTTCATACAGTATATGTACCTTCCATCTGGACAGTAAGAGTTATTAAACACACAGTGTAAGAGACAGGGGAATTTGAAAGGCACTAAGCTAAAGCATACTACATTTTGTTTTCAAATGTGTTATTTAATTCATCCTGCTTCTGTTCATATGGGATTCTTTGTTTATTTCCAAATAAAAAAAGTGATCCATGAACATTTTAGTGCTTCCCTCTTTCAAGTTAAAGAAGCACCCATGCAGGAATGCAATGAGGGCTTTGCAGATGTCTTTGATAAAGCTACAAGATTATACAAGTATTTGAAAATGAGTTTTTTTTATTAGGATCAGTCTGTTGGATTTTGTTTGGAATTGTTCCAGGTGTTTGCTGCCATGGGAAAAGATTATTAGTGCATGCATGTGATAATATTCTACAGTACTAGATTAATGGCTGCTGGTAGCTGAATGGGACATTTAGTTCAGTAATCTGTCCATTGCCAGTATGCTAAACTTGCCAATTATGGTATTCAATTGGGTGCACTTATGTTTTTAAAGCACCTCAATGTTTTCATGTTATCTTCAAAGAAATAGGAATATATCTATTTCTAAGGGGCCAGAATGATTTAATTATAAGCATTCTCTATACTGTACAGTATAGAGTAAAATTGTGAAAGAAGCTGTCTCCTCCTCTGGAGTCCGTCCTTTACCTTCTACAACTTTTCTTCACAGTTATTCTGGACAGTATTTTCATCACCACAATAAACTCCCAGATGAAGGTGTAGCCTATCCAGGGGAACAGCAAACTTTCCAGTCCCCTACAAGCAAAGCACTGCACTTGGAATGTTGTTGACATTTGAGGACTTTGACTCGGCCAATCAAAAATGAAACATTTCTTTTTCAGCCATTTTTTCAAGTATCTGCATATATGTTTAGGATCATTCTCTTGCTGCTTAATCCACCTGTGGCTCAGCTTTAGTACTGTACTGTAGATGAATGGATACTGTAGCTTTGGTTGATAAATGGATAGCCTGACATTCTCCTCAAGAATTAACTGATACAGCACCATATTCTTGGTTCCATTAATGATTTTCACCACCATACTTAATGGTTGAAATGAGGTTCTTCTGTTGGAAGGCAACATGGCATCATGGTTTGTGCCATACAAACTGTTTCTCACCGTGGCCTTGTGATAGTCTGGTAGTTGTGGTAGTCTTGTGGATCATCCAGGAGCTCTTTGGTGAAATTGAGACAGGAGGCAATGTTATTACAGAGCAATGTTTAGAATTTTTTTCTAACCTTCTACAGACTGAGATGATCAATTACTGAAATGTTTCCAAAGTTACTGCTCATTATATAGGAGAGGACTGCCATAAACTCCGTACTTGTTTACTTGTTTCCCAGTTATTTAACCACTTGATTTGAGCTATACCTGATTTAAGCTATACCTTTATTATTGACTTATTATTTCACATACACTGACTCTTCATTATTAATTTCTACTTCATACACCACTGCATCTCAAAAAAACATTGAAGTGGCAAAAAAACATTTTCTCGTTTTTGTACTATATATGTGTTTTCCTGTGGTACACTTCAATCCGGTGCTTTGTAAAATGTCTTTATAAAGCTAGAGAAATCATTCAAAATCTGGGAAGAGACAATATGTGTTTATGGTGCATGGAGAGAAGTAACATAAACCAAATAAGAACTTCATTCATTTGAATTGAAAGCAAAATAAATACTGGAAAAATCATAATTTTGTTCTTGCATTCTTTATATAATGCTGGAGATTTATAGCAAAAAAATATTGTCATTCTTCTCAGTGAGGCAGTGTATTGATACAGTGATCTACAGTAACTATAAGTAATGATAGGTTTACTTTAGAAATTTTTATTCACAAATAAATTTTGTTTTTGATGAAATGAGGCTTATTACTTTGTTTTCAAGAGACACTGTTTACATGCTTTTCTATAAATGTACTCCTAGGCATATAGTCAAGTGTGTCTTCTTTTAAATCAAGCAAATTACACATACATTTTAGGCTGCAGCTGTGCTGAGTCTGTTATTAACATTGCACTTGTGAACTTCCCAGATACTCTTGCATTAAATACATCTGAATAGAGGCAGGTAAAAAGAATTCCATCCATTATTATGAGAGTTGTGCCCGAGGTTAGTTGGTCAAATAGAAGTATGTGCTCAAGTCATTGACCTTGTAACATGAGCAGCATACCTTCTGGTAAAGTAGCCCTGAGAAGTATGCCTGGCTTACAAAAAGGCTGAATATTGTGAGTGCACAGGACGGTGGTCACAACACCCACAGTGACACATCGATCCAGAATGCCTTGATCATTTTACCAAAAGAAGGAAAAAAAGAAAATTAAAGAACACTTTAAAAAAAGAAATCAAATCCTTTTACATTTTTCATTGTTGATGCAGTTCTCATTTGTGCACCAGAACGTTACATGTTTATTAGTACTGTAGGCAGAGTTTTAGACAAATGTCCTTAAGACAGTCTTATAAATGCACATTGAAAATATTTTTAGCTTGTTTATCTGTTAACCCAGTAAAATTCAGAAAGACAATATATTTCATGTCTGTCATAAAAGATTCTGCAAGCACCCCATACACTGCACCAGGAAACATTCAGTTAGATTAAAAAAAGTATTTTCTTATGAAGAGTTGCATCTCACAAGCTCAGGCTTGTTTTATTTCTACCAATATCAGTTGATCTCTTGTTAGACACAACTGCTTAGTAGTACTTTTTAAAATGTGTTTATGAATTTTAAATATTTATATTATGAACTTGTGTATTTTTTTTTACTGATATCCCAAGATAATGCTTTGAAAGCATTAATATTCCTCAAAAACATCTTGAACAAATGCGAAGTTGGATTTGAGTAAATCATTATTTTAAAAATAAAAACAGTTATTGTCTGTTTAATGTTAATATGACTGCTGAACATTAAGAGGAAATGGGAAATTTACAAAGGTGGTATTTAATTTGAAATCACTGAACTTGTATGCATATAATGCATAAAATAATATTTTAGTACCATCTATGTTCCCATTAGTCTTGCCAAACTACTCAATCCCTAGAAGTAAGATGCAGAACTACAGTATAGCATAATGCTGCCACTGCCATGCTTGACGGTAGGGATGGTGTTAACAGTAATCACTTACAGTAGGTCCATTTGGGCTTTGAGATGCATTAATATTAATATACAGTATGTATGTATATGAGTAATATTAATTACAATTTCAAAGTGTCATGGCTGCTTTTTAGTAACAAAATGTGAAAACTGTAAAAGGGTCTGAATATTTTTGCAAGGCACTGTATCAATACTTCAGTACATTAGCATGTATTTATACCGTTTTTATTCTTTTTGAAAGTTTTGTGATTTAAATAATCATACTCAGAATTTTTTCAGTATAAATCTGCTCCTTTCTCAAGATAAGTACACATTTCATGTGGTAATCAACCACTTGTTAATTAGGCTTATGTATTTTTAAACACTCCTACTAATCTAAAAATCACATTCTGAAGATAATGCAGTTTGGGGTTAGTTTAAATTGATGAAGTGAGAATTGTCATCTACTGTTACTGCCCCAGAATTATTCTACAGATTATCAGTCTTTTATTACTAACCATGACACTGCCCACCACTGCACAGTCAATAAAAATTGTTCTTAATAAATGGTTAATTTATTTGTCAACCATTGGTTGACGTTACTAATCCACAACATACTGTACCTTGTTCATGGTTTACTACAATATATCCACGTGGTCAATGATCTAAGCAATGGATTTACTTCTGGTTTAAGGGTGGATATATTTGATTGTTGTACCATGCCAGGAATTTTCGAAAATGACTCTGAAATGCAGTTAATGGCACAGCTTAATTAATATAGCAATGAATTGTGCTACCATGTCCTTGTTTGAAAAACAAAAAAACTGGCTGCACTTGCTGTTCCCACAGCAGTGTGCTTCATCAGAGAAAACAATGGTGTGCCATAGTCTATGACGCCAATGAGTTGGAGTGTGCAGTGAATGGTAATGGAGGCTGGCAGAAATTCAGAGAGCAGAAAATGGTGTAATTCTGACACTTTATTGAAGATGCAGTGTCAGTCAGTAAACTGTGGAATGACGTGAATGTGACAGTGGGTTATGTCTGTTTCTATTGTCCTAAAAAGCTCTTTGCTAGTCACAGGAATTAAAACAATTCATGATCTATTCACCCACGACAGGCTTTGTAATGTAATTTAAAGTTTCTAAATGTCTACGTCTCTTAATGCTGCACATGTAGATGTTTTATCTGATACTTTCACTCACAGTTCTATCACCCCAATTTTGTAAAGCTGTGCATTAATCACATTATATTTTGATCTGGCATGTAACGTGTACAGTATAAGACATGGGTAAGATCCAGAAAATAATCATTTGGTGGTATGTATTGAAGCCAGAAATAGGAATTAAGAAAATACTAATGTATATGTCCTTTATCCATGTATTTTGGAACATGTATCTTCAATTCTTAGATTAAAATAGCCTTGTATAATACATTGTAAAATGTAGTTATTCTGGAATATAGTGTGTTAGTTTTATTGTATTGTTGGGACTTAGCTTACTGTATGTATATATCATATAGTGTTTAAACTGTACAATTTGAATATAAACAATTTCTATTTGTAAACCACTGAAGTCACAGTACAGCCAGTATGCTAAACTTGCCAATTATGGTATTCAATTGGGTACACTTATGTTTTTAAAGCACCTCAATGTTTTCATGTTATCTTCAAAGAAATAGGAATATATCTATTTCTAAGGGGCCAGAATTATTTTTTCAGTACAGTTTTTTATTATAATTGTAAGACTGATATTACAATTTTCAGTTAAACTCAGATATATTTTTGGATCTTTATTGTTTAGTAGAGGTGATTAAAATAAATGTAATTCAAAATTGTATGGAAGCCATATATTCGTACATTTTTGTTTCTCCAAATAAAAATAGGGAATGAGCTAGGATAATGCTTTTTTCGTTATTTTGTTTCTGTGTTAAACCTGAATTTGATATCTGCTGACAGATGGTATTTCACCTTAATGTCCTTAATAATGACATTGTGAGCTTGCCAAACACTAGAAAGACTGCAGACAGTGAGGGAGAAAACATGATTAAGTCATCTAAAAGAAGCAATTCATCAGCTCTTATAAAACCCTATTGGGAGAGCCTGCCCTGTACTGTTCTGAATGACTGGATTCCTCACTTTATGAAACTTAAAAGCTGAAGAATAGAGAAAATATCAAGGCTCTTTTTTTTACAGTTTTTTTTGTATCTTTTTTTAAAATTTACACTTCGAATAAGTCCTGATTATTTTCTCAAATCACTTTGAATACATTTTTCTTTATTTTCATATTCAGTTTAGCTGAAATTTGATTTTCATGGTGCTTTACATAGTGTTAAACCAACAACACTGAAGTGATTTATTCAGCATCCTATCTGTGTAAGAATTCATAGTAATTACAATAGCATCAAAAAGCAAAATATTTTGTTTCTGATAATATAAGGCATAGTTTAGAGAACATACTCTAAATCTTCTGTACTTGTGTAGTTAGTTTGACGATAGGCTATCGGAATATTCGGTTTCTGTTAGTATGGAAAATTAACAGACATCTAAAAGCTTTTTTTCTTATGAAAAACTAAAGCAGAGCAAATGTGGCTTATAGCATTGGGTTGAAAGCCATGAAGAATTTCTGAGCTGCTGCTTCCTGCTCGGTGCTCATACTGTAAATCAGATGCATACTTCAACACAATATGCAGACTGAAAGTGAGACTGCTGTATTTTTATCAAGCCTCGGGCATCCTCTGTATCCTGCATCTGCCATGGCTTTCCATTATATTGTACAGAGATCGGTTTTAGGAAGTGGAAATTAGGTTTGCCTGTGTGATTAAATACAGCCTGCAATTTTCCAGTTGCACAACAGGGAATTTTATCAGAGCCAGTAAAAAGCACAACTACTGGAGGCCGATTTATTCATGAAAACTGAAAAAAATAATTCACCAATTTGCTTGACTGTATGAGTGTTGAGTTTTTTTATTAAAAACAATCATATCAAAGTTCTCCCTAGATTCTCCTATAATGATTACAGAGAATAGCTTCCCAGGTAAGCATTAGCAATCTGTTCTTACTGTTTTAGTTATTTCCCTCATTTTTAGAGTGTTCACTTTCAATGGATTAATATTGAATTATGCATATGAAAGTAAAATAAGTACACTTACATTTATCAATGCTTAAAAGCTGTCATAACTCCACAGCTATAATCGTTTTAAAAATTTCACTCTTTTAATGGCAACATAGTGGTTAGTATTCATGCCTTGCATCAGTGGTGCCCTGGATTTGATTCCTGGGGTGCTGTCTGCGTGGAGTTTGTATGGTCTCCCTGTATTACCATGGGTTTCATCTGGGTGCTTTGGTTTCCTTCCACAGTCCAAAGACATACTGATAGATTAATTGGATTCTGTAAAATTGGTCCTGATGTGAATGTATGTGTTCTTGTCTGTGTACCCTGTGATGGACTGGTGTGCAGTCCAGGGAGTACCCTGCCTTGCACCTGTTGCACCAGGATGGGCTCCAGCAGCCTCACAACACCATATTGGATAAAGCAGTAAGAGCTACTAACTTTCTACTTTCTAGCACTTTTCAGGCATATCTGCCTTTCATACCTGGAAAGAACAGAGTTTCACGTAAGCATCAGTGCACCACCAACCTCTCTGTTGGGAATACTGTATACAGTACTAGTCTATTTCTTGAAAAACTCTCTGTATTTTCAATATGTTCTAACATGTTGTCTTTTTTAATAAACTTAAACCCTCTACCTGGCCTAGGGCACTTAAAAATACCCCTTGCAGTGTAGTTGCATCAGACCAATAAGATACTGTAGGTGATGTTAGGGTCTCTTGACATCAGGTCGTTAATTTATGCTGTGCGGTTGGTACAGCTGCCTTGTTCTGCTCTGAAAGGTATAAAAAGAGTTGATTTGTGTTGCAGACCACAGCTGGTGTCCTATTCCACACCTGCATGAGCTTATCTTCCGTGAGAGTGATGTGATTCTAGGGCAACCAGAGTCACCGCTCTGGGGAAGAGTATCTTAGTCTGATCGAAGCAGTCTGTCAAACTGTCAGCTTACAATGAGTCCTTCAGATGGGTCTTCAGAAGGTGTGCTTGTGTCATGAAATTTTGACTTATTACAGCATCTGTGGAATGCAGCAACAGGCAAAAAGTTTGTCCTTTGTGAAGAACAAGTAAAATGTTATTTTTAAGTATTTAAAAGGTCACTATAATCCAGGTTTTGATCTCTGTAAAATCATGTCCTGCAGCAAACATTACAACATGGCGAACATGTGTGTTTGTGTGTGTGGTGGGGGAATTAGGTGGGGGAACTTCACATATAGTCTTTATTTTACGCATTTGTTCATTAATTACTGTTTCTGAGCATGCTGTTCAGTAGACATGAAGTTGTAGGTTTTGATATCAGTGCTTTTTACTTTCCAAAAAAGCCATAAATAAATTAATTCAGTAGTTTAATTCTGTTTTTCTGTGGTGACTATGTTTCTTTCCTTTGCAAAAACAGTTAGAAGAAAAATATCTTACACTTAGCTTGTCTTGTATTGTGGATATAAAATAGTTCTTTACATTTACCACTGCAAACACATAATCATTGCTATAATATTTTGTTTTTAAATACAATAATATTTGATTGAATTATACCTGGTAAACAGAAAGTGCAATGGTTAAAGAAATATAGTTATGATTCTTGTATTTTCAACTGATTTCTGTTACATGAAACACACATTTACCATAACCTAAGGGATAGTGCGATCTATGATTTTCACACTTCTCTCTAATATTTAGCATGTCCTTGAGTTATGTTCTTATCAGACACTGGATCACATCAGACTTAAATATGTCTTGTAGCTTCAGGTTTCCTTTGCCTTTATTCAGACTTGGAAGGAGTGGGATTTCTGATTTCCGTGTACTTAGAGAATGTATTCTCCTAAAATTAGCAAATATTTGGGAAATTAATGTAATGCATCAATATATCTATAATATATCAAAAATATGTAGTTAGATTAATTGATACGTTATACAGAAGAAGGGCCCTGGATTCAATTTCGGCCCTGGGGTGCTGTCTGTGTGGAGTTTGTATGTGCTCCCCTTGTTCGTGTGGGTTTCCTCCAGGTGTTCTGGTTTCCTCCCACAGTCCAAAGACACACTGATAGGTTAATGGGCATCTGGGAAACCTATTGTGAGTGTGTGCGTGTTTGTGACTGTGTGTGCCCTAAGGTAGATTGGCGTCCCTTTCAGGGTGTACCTTACCTTGCATCCATTGCTTGCCGAGATACAATAGGCTCCAGCTGCCCCATGATCCTGAATTGCCTGAATCATTAGAAAATGGATGGATTTTACAGATGTCTGGAATGAAAACAAAAATCCACATAGACAGGAAAGATCTCATAGTTATACAAACATAAAAACATTTGCTTTAAGTTAATCGACTCAAGTGGTTTTTTTTTTTCAGTTGATTAGCATGCAACTGGTAGACACATATTCTCCTTGTTAATCACTTAAACTACTCTGGGACATTTCTGTTCAGAAGCTGAATTTAATTTTCTTTGTTCTGAAAGGCTGCAGACTGTTGGACAGATTCCTGATGTCCTCAGTGGATTGATACAGGTTTATGAATGTTGCAAAAGATTGGGATTACTAGTGTCAGAGGGGATATCCTCAGAGCCTTTACATCCCAGGGCTCTCACAGAGTACTGATGGAAGTAGGTGATGTGAGTAGGTGTTGAGTTTATTCTAGTTTATGTTTGGGAAATAATTAATTTCCAAATAATATGCACATTAAAACCAAACTGATAACCCCAACAAAGGCATACAAGCTACACATTGACTTAAGGGTAGGTTCCCTTATAAGCTTTTTTTAGTCAGTTCCTTATACAGTACATTTGCATTGTGTCTATCAGAACTCAAGCTATCCTTTTTCTGTTTGGAAATCTGAAAGAAGAGGTCAGTCTGCCACCTGCTTTGAAGCGTGTCTGCACCTTTCCAATTCTAATACTGTACATCAGTGTGTAGGTGCAGTGGCGATTTGGGTCGAGACAGATTAGAAATGTCCATTTTGCACATGATATAGATTGAGTAACAGTTGTTAATTTCAGTTTCTTAAAAAAGCAAAATATAAAAAAAACAAAGAAGTTGTAAGAAATTATATAATACAAAATCATATTACATTTTTAATCATAGGATCATAGGAGCTGTTTGATCTTTTTATTTAAGCATTTTATAACATTTTTTTTACATTTTGTCATTTACTCTATACAAATTCTTTTTAATTGTTTAACAAACTATAGTTACAAGCTAATTAGTTCAGTAGAATCCAATCGCTCTTTTTCATGCCACATTATGGCTAAAATACTGATTTTCCAGCCATACAGCACTCATAATGTTGTAATACTGCTTGTGGTGATCAAATCTCCTGTATACTGTATATCTCTTATTCATGGCTTAAAATAGGTCTTTCTTTCTCTAGCTACAGTATGTAAGAGAAGTCCTATCTTGTTTCTCTTGCACAGCTAGAGTAAGAAATACTTGTTTTGTACTGTATGTTGATCCATTATTTTATGGATCCTCAGTGTTATCTTTTGTTTATATTAATGATGTATTTCTGTAGAATCAAATTAATGGCATAGTTTAAAAGTTGACAACAGTGGCTAGTCCTGGAGCTGATATCCATGCCAGGACTGGTGAAATCTAGCAGCTGTGTTTCTCATCAGTTCTGACAGTGATTTACTGCTGCGGGCCAGCGACACTGGGCTTCACCTCAAGAAACTCTTTCACAGGCCAGCACAAGGAAATAGCTGGATTGCTGCTTGGGGGGGGAGGTTGCTGTGTGACATGGCACGAGAAGGGCTTTAGCTGAGGTTAAAAACGCTTCCTTTGCGAGACTCCGTATGTCTGTATTCCTACAAAAACAACTGTGGGCTAATGGTTTTAAAAACAGTCATTCCAACTGAAGTTGGAATAGCCAGATTGCTTTCATGTCTCCTTCTTGTCTTTAAAGTATTATAAAACATAGTCATGCTTTTGATAAATCATCTAATTACAATTAACTATTGCTAATCTGCAACAAAGTGAAATGTTTGATAAGAATCTTCTTTTTAATCTATCTCAAAAATATTTTGGACTTCACAAACTCTTTATAATTACTGTAGTTCTCTTTGGTCTTATCCTGCAAAAGTTTTGAGATTCCTGGGAGCTGACAGTGGAAAACCGTGTTTTAACACTTCCTTACTTTGCCCAAAAAATCCTCTTGGACTGGAGGACATGGACTGAATCTTGAATTCTATCATTTCACTTAATAATGGCATACATATCTTAGAATTATCACCTTGACCTGTGTTTTGCTTTTGCAAGGTAATCATTATTTTAAGCAGCCCATGAGAATCTACAGTATAACCGCTTCTGGTACATTCAAAGTTTTAAAAAAAGGATGTCTTCAGATACAGCCGTAAGATAACTTCTGAATACACATTTGTTCGTTTTACAAATTCGAACCAAACCGAAGATTGGGATTTGTCACGAGAGGTGTGAAGAACCCTATGCAGGTCGGGTAGCGAACAAATCCAATTGGGCAAGACGAAGATGGAGTCAGGTAGGCAGGCAGTGTCGACATCCAAAGAGGCTGAAGAGAGGGTTCGCAAAGGCTTCGAGGGTGAAGAGCTCAGGAAAACAGCGGGGTTTTAATACCAAGCGGTGAAGTGCAGGTTGAGGAAGATTTAAATAGAAGGTGTGGTGAGAAGCGAGAGACATGATAGGGTGATTAGGATGTCGTTTTCGGGAATTGGATCGGGCTGGTGTCTGATTGACTGAGGTCGTGGGAGTGCACCGTGGGAATTGTCAAAATTAGGTGACTGATTATGTGAGAGTGTGACAGGATTGTGCAGCCCAAAAGAAAGGTTACTATTTTTTTCTCATAATTGCCTTTGTTGTTGTTGCTGTCATCTTTTGTTCTTTTTATTTTGTTTTGTATTTCTCAGATATTACCTCCTGTACTTCATAGCCTCCAGTCCTACAGGAAATATAGCAACAAAGGGCTTTGGATTTATCCACAATACAATTACTGGCCACTACTCAGAATACCTTTGATAAATGTTTTCAGTGCAGGTTACAGAAGGGTAAAATATACTTCCAAATGATACTGGATATAATAAAATGTTTGTAAGGATATCAAATGGCGTGGCATGAATATCCATCAACTTACTGTATACAATTATAATTTAGTAACTGTCTAGTAATCCCTTTTGCTATGTGGACTGCCATTATAGGGAAACCTCCTTGGCAACAACTACCATTTACATGGTTACACCCATTTTGAAATCTCTTTCAGTTTTTATAGCAGTAGTCATCACATTTGTTGAACAAATACAGTTACTCATTTGTTAGCATGCGATTATACATGCTTGGTAAGAAAAAAAAAGAGGAGCAAAGTGAGACTAGACTTTGTTTTAGTTGGTTGGTAATGAAAATTCAGGCTAACTGGGCTTATGCTGGTGACTCAGTCGTTATGAAATTTTTAATTTGGTTTACCTTTGATTTTCTTCTGCGCTATGTTCAGTACACATAATATAAAATAACAGATCAAAGGACAACGCTGATGTAACAATTAAGTAACAGGGCATATTTTAGTCAGGAGATGCAGAGGAATCACTAGCCATGTTCACTTCAGGAAATTAAAAGAAAGGGCAGTTTCCTTTAACTATGGTTAGATTCTCTGAACTATTGCCAGTTGTGTAAAAAATAGTTATTTTCTTTTCTTTTTCATATGAGCCTTTAACCTGTTTATTGTAAATTTTGTTTCATGTTTTCAGAATATTGTATAACCATGATAAGCAGAATTTATAATTTCAATAAATGTAATACTACTAATTTGTCTACCATTACTTCTTCTACTAAAACTTATAATAAAAAGTGTAGTTGATGATAATTGATGTTATACAATTCTGGCATGCCGTGCTGACAGTCTGTAATTTAACAATAATTTAAAAAGAGTAATGTGAGACTACCTGCCCACTTGACATATTGTAAATCCTTAGGAGGTTAACTTTGAGAAGACTTTTTCATTTTCACTCCACACTGCTCCAAGAAGAAACAACTCCTAGAGATCTTGAGCTCTGAGGCAGGTCTCAGAACAAAGTGCTGATCTTCCTGTAGAGGGTGAAGGTCAAGTCTCTCAGCAAGAAGCAGGACCCTGGGGGACAGCTGCCAAGAGCAGGGGTATCCAGAAATGATGATGCCAGTGCCAGGAATTTGTTCAGGGGGTCCTGCTTTTGAGAAGCCTAATACTTGAGATTGAACTCAATGTCCTGTGTCAGCTGTGCTGTGAACAACTCCCTTCTCTCCAAGTAATTATAGGTTGTTGTCTGAATGGACAACTTGTCCTCCCCTCTCTTTTGATTTTTACAGCGTGTCATTAGCACTGAAGACTCTTTTAAATCATTGTCAGAAGAGACAAGCAGATAACTGTTTCTCAGGTTTCATTACATTTCTGAATTTGAGTTGTGAAGTGTAAATGTCAGAATTTACTTTGCAGTGGTCTTATACCATTACACACTTAACCAAGACTACACAACACTGTCTGGATGCTATTCATTGAAAGCAAACATTATTATTTCAGTTATGTTTTCTTTATTTTTGTTTTGGAAATGGCACATTTATTTTATGACATTTCATATAGTGCTGCATTGCAAGAGTCATATAAAATACTGTATTCTAATTAAAATATTCTAATTAAATGAATTAATATAAAATATTTTATTGTGTAGTCTGGTTTGCATCGTTAAAGATAAGATAAAAATAGATTTACTTGATGAAGAGATCTTCGTAACATCAGAAGTGGGAGCCAACAGGTCTGTAACAAATAGTGTCTGTGTTGCAACCATTTTCTTTAACGTTGTCTTCAAAGACCCAAACTGAGAGTGGACTTGGTTACAAAATTATGTATAATGATCTGTTCACATTCTTCAAAATACCTTGTGAAATTAGTTTTGGCTTAAAAAAATAATGTTAATGAAAAATAATTGAGTGTATATCTTTTATATAAGAAAGAGAAGACAATTTTTTGCAAAAAAACATTTCCCTGTAGCTACAAGCTAGCTGTCTTATTGTAGGAGAAGATACTGTACTATATAGATACACTTTAACTGTTATTTTTCTATTCTGTGTACTGTGCATCATTATCTGAATAAAAACCACAGCATTAGTAATGGAACAGCACCTTGCGTGAGAATTCAGGAAAGAATTTATGTTTCAGGGCAGACACCGTAACAGTATATGACATTTAAAAAACAGACCCATTATGAAGACAACCCATATAAATCAAGGAGATACCTAGAAAGTGACAGGTTGTATAGAAAAGATTTGGAATAGACTTAAAATGTGACAAAAAATAGAATTTCACAACTAGAATAGAATTTTTGATAGTCAAAAATATTTGTACAATATTACTTTATTTTCTCTAGGTAGTAGGATTAATTTGTCTTTGAGTGATATGAGCAGCTTATCTTTTACAGTAGGAAAATATGTGGTTCAATCAAGAATTCCTCATTATTATATACCATACAGTATATAGTTGTATCCATACAGTATATGTGACAAAGTATTTGGTTTGCAAGTTGAGCTCAAAGGTTTAATTGTATCCCTCACAACTACACTTTCTTTTAAATGTTGCATTCCAGCAGTGCCTCAGACGTAATGGCTGTGCTATTTCAGCTGTCATCAAGAAAACTTCCTTTTGCAATGATCTGCTTATGTGAAAGATTGCTATTGCAAAAACAGGCTGTTCTGACAGCATTGTAAAAGGTTTTTTTTTATATGTATCGTCAAGAAAACCACCTGTTTTCCAAATGGAAGTGTTCAGGATGTATCAGCTATTAGCTTTGAAAACCAGCCAAGCTTCTAAACTATCGGGATTCTGTAATGACCAAAGAACTTCATGTTTCAAATACCTACACATATTCCATTACAGAGAAGAAAACCTGGAAAAAGCAAAGTAATGCCTGCAGCCGCCTGTGCATTGCGTACCTTAGTCAGAACACCATAAAACATTAAATGTAAATGCAGTGGGATAAAGAGTACCAGCAACTGCTGGAGTCTATAACCTGTTTAATTATTACATTGCTTTTTTGCTATCAGCTTTGATAGACCAAAAGAACAAATGCTGGTCCCTAGAGAATCAGGATAAATGTCCTGGCAAGCAACGGACACAAGGCAGGATATACAGACACAAACATGCATGCACTCACACCAGGGCCAAATCCACACAAACATGGTGAGAACATATAAACTCCACACAGATAGCTCTCCAGGTCTGAATTTGAATCCAGGGCCCAGTACTGCGCGGCAGCAAGGCTAACCACTGCACCACCATGACAAAAAAGACATATTGGAAAAATGAATGCATATGTTATTTTACATATACATTTGCTTGATTCTACCTCACTGTTGTTAGAAGGAATTTTACAATTATGTGTTCAAATGGAGAAGAGTGCTTAGAGAAATACTGCTCTATGATTTATACATATGATTATGATGTGCTAAGCTTCATTTCTTTGTTCTTTTGTAGCCTGAAAGGCCTAAATTAACTGAAGTCCAGTTAAAATCTCTTCTGGAGGATTGCATCCAGGCCCAGAAGAGGGCAGAAAGTATTGGCCAGTTAGAAGACCTATGTGCAGGTTCTGTCTCAGCCATCTCAAGCACCAGCTCATCATCAAGGATTAGTTCAAGACTCTCGCTATCTACCCCCTCTCAGCTGCTGCAGAATGTTTACTGTTCCGAAACAAGCAAATATGGAAATATAGAGAGTCCATAGTGCCATGATGATGACTCATAGCAGAGACAGATGATGGCTGGAAGGTTGTCTTGCAACATTGAAGATAAACACATACAACATATGGGTACATTTTTTTTATAAAGTCAGATTGAAATACTAAGGTAATAGAAACGATTAATGCATTTAATTGCTGCCTTAAAACATGTTAGTGAATTGTTTGAAAGAGGTGAGGAAAATATGTGACTCATAAGATACATGTTTTTTTTAATTGAAAGTGTGAAATCCTTTTAAGTGTTGTTTTAGCCAAGGAATTTACTGTTTTAAAAGTACTTCCTTTACCTTATTAGATGGGTTTCAGATTAACTGATTTCTAAAAATGTAAAGGTAATTAAAATGAGTCTTTTTAGTTATACTGTGTTATACTATACTTTGATTTATTAAAAATATTTGTCTTTTTTTAAGCTTCTAGTATTTTAGATAACAAGTATTTCTGTCCTTTGGAAAAGAGAAACAACAGAGAGACTGGAAGGCCAAGAGAGAAGGAGGTGATTTCTGACTGCTGTGCTAATGAGAGGTCATACATGATTGGTGTGCCCAGCACAAAGAGATTAAACACACCCTTGTCATGGGCGGGAAACCTGCCTTATTATAGCACTGACACTGGCAATGGGCTGTCTGTAAAGGCAGACATTCCACACATACCAGCCTCAACAGGTGACCAGCCTCATACTCATAATGAAGTAATACTAGGTTGAAATGTTTTTTTCTATCCTCAAGGCCTACTATTGTAGCATAATATTTAGCATTTATTGATTGGTTTACATTTGTTGCAAATGCATGTACGTTAATTTGAATCGGATTAGTTGCAACATTAAAAAGTATAAAAAGATATAAAGTAGATGGGTCAGTTGAAGGTATGTATCTTCTTGCTGAGGGGGTATCAACTAGCATATTATTATTATCTGCAAATTTATTTGCAGCGTTTACAAGTGTATTGCTTTGCTTTTTTGCATAGGTATGGTTTCATTGCTATGACTTTTTCTCCCTCCCCCCCAAAAAATCTAGTTACAATATGGGTTATGGTTTTCAATGTCCTTGCTTACACGTCAATAAGAAATTGTTACAACTATGCATACTGTATGTAAGAAAACTTTGTAAAACACAGGACATGGATTACAAGTGACAATTGGCAAGATTTATACTACATTGCTTCTAAAAAACAGGTGAACAGGGTACAAGTCTAGTGGGCAAAGCCAAGAAACATAGTTTTGTGGTCTCCTGCTGGCAACAACTTTCTCTTGATTGCCAAATGTAGTAGGTGGTCTAAGGATCTTAAAATAGTTGGTATTCCCCCTGCACACCTTTGTATTTTTAGTTATATCCAATAAGAGCTGCCCTACTTTTAATCTGTGAGTTAGCACACTGTGAAGTATACCTATAAAGTCGTGTTATGTATTTCAGTACTTATAATGGTCAAAAGATAGCACATAAGCATGCAGGCTATGTGACTGTCTGACTAGAGTTCCTCTACAGCAATACATGGCACTTTAAAAAGTTTCAGTCTTTTGAAACTGTGACTGAATGAAAAAGCAGATATTCAGAGAATGAAGGTGCATTAAATAAATTTAAAGCACAATAAATAGTGAATTGCTCATTTTATCCCATCTGTCAAACTACTGCAATCTTTTGCGATTGACTGCAATGTAACTGAGATTCTTAATTTCATAGGAGAAAACAGTTTTATTATATGGCATTCAGATTACAACTGTAGTTTATGCTGTAACCATTTACAGTATAAACTACAGTTGTAGCTTATACAGTTATACAGCTTGTACAGTTGTAGCTTATCACCTGACTTCACCAATATATTTGATTGATGAAAATCAAAACTCCCTGCTTGTTTAAATGTAATCCCATTCAGCCAGTTAAGCACACACACTTACTGTAAACTCAGAGCAACAACTGAAAAACTCTCTACTTTAATGCTTATAGTCCAAAGGAAACATGCTGCTCTCCTACTGTAAAAAGAAATGTGCAAGTTGTGACAACTACAGTATGAAGTTCTTTGAAGACTCTTCTTTTTAATGACTAATGTATTTTTACGTTTTCATGTTTTTGACTGCATTGGGAGCTATAGTGAACTTTTGCCACACTTTCCTGTTCATGTGGCTGAAGCATGTCTTGGATTAACAGCTTGGATTAACTTTATGGATGTGAGATTGCGTACTCATAAGAACATAAGAAAAGTTACAGTTGAGAGGCCATTCAGCCCATCTAGCCTATTTAGTGGTTAGTAGTTAAACTACCTTCCAGAATTATGCTTGTGCCCAGAGCATAAGACATGAACAGATGTGCTCCAAAAATATAATTGTCGCCTCAACAGAGGAAGCTCTTGCTGCCAATTCCCAAATATTTTTATGGGATGTTTTCTTAAAAAAATCATCTTTACTAGTAAGTAGAAAACAATGTAATGTTTGTGCTGATGTAACAAATACAAAATGAGGTGCAATGTTTTTCAAAATTTGGTTACACTAGTCTATCTCAATAGTGCTCCTCTCAGTACCTTCAATTTGCAACATCTTGTTTTTATTTATCCACTAACACTCCTGAGTACACCCTACAGCTGCCTCATATTAGAACCAAATGTTCATCCAAAGACAAATAAACAACCCCCCTACAGTTTAAGACCTGAAAGGTAAAGAAGGTTGCAGTGATTTAAATTGCCTGAGTGTGTGTTCTCATGCTTCCATAGTAAACCATTTAATTGCTAATGTGGAATCTGTAAAAGAAAACCCTAAAAAACTCCTTTTTCACAGACCTATTCAGCAGTTGTTGTCTTTATCAAGAAAAACACCATTGCAGTTGAGGAACTAAAGGATGAAAGCAGATAATGGGGAGTGGGGGCATTTCTTGTGACACAATTAGTCAGACAATGTGTAACGTCTGTGTGTATGTGCACAGCCCTATTTAATGAAAGTAAATTTAATTACTCTAATACCATATGTAATACCATATTGACCTATAGAACTTGTAGTTGGGGGGTAGGTTTTGTTTTGTTACTAGTCCATCATAATCTTGTGTGTTACACAACTTAGTACAATAATAGGTATACAAAAATGTTTTGACATTAATAAATATATAATAATTGTATCAATATAATTCTTTGCGGATGTCTTAGTTAGTATATCTTAACTGTAAAAAGAATTTTCTAAGTGGTTATTTCAGAAAACTAACCTGTAGACTGGACTATAGTACTGAGATGACACACTCTGTATTGCACAGTAATACAAAACTCACTTTCTCTGTTGCTGTTGTGTGTGTTTTCAGACAGGACAGGGATTGTACTGTAGCTCCATGCTCTATTAAATCTTTGAAAAGCTTTGCTTCATTGAGGAGTTTTGCTTTAATTTTCTGTTTGTTCCTGCTAAATTATAGTAGCAGATGGTGTTCTCATCATTGGAGTCTAGCTAGTCAACATTGAAGTCAATCTGTCTTTGACATTATCATCCGGAATGCAATCATTGTTATCATCATGCTTTGCTGTCTTTGTTTAGTTCATCCCAATTGGCATGGTGAATGTAGAGACAACTCTTCAGATTGTTCTGATAGCTTTTTTTTATCATTCTTGGTTGCTGCTGTCATTGTCTCCAAACAGTGGAATCCAGATGTAGTCTGTGAAAACAAAATTCCAAAGTTCTGGATTTAAAAAAAATTAGTTTGAATTATTCTTAACACACATGAAGAGCATGAAAAGTGAATATTTTTAATATTGGAACCAGTGATACAACTAACTTAATATTGTTAATTTTTCATATACGTTTTACAGATGTAAAACTGTGTGTTCAAAAGAGGAATATAAAACTGGGCTTCCCAAACTACATTTTCAATACTATCTGTGTCAAATTCACAGAATAATGATAATATTAAATTATTTAGGAACAGGCAGAGGTAGATTCCAATCTGAAAAAAATACAATGTTTTGGTTGGGGAACAATCTTCAGATGTGTAGGAAATTGAGCTGAAATATGAGGCAAAGAAATGGGTGAAGAGGACAAAAGAAAAAGAATGTGAGAATGGCCACAGAAGTTGAGAAATTGGGTCCAAAGAGACAGAAATCTAGGAGTTGAATTCTTGGGGAAGTATAAAAGGCCAAAATCTGTAAATGAATAGTCAGGGTTAGAAAGGCATTTTTTATTAACAGCTGAGGAAAGGTGTGAACCTTATTTCAGAGTAATTTTGTCTTCTGGTGTCATTTTGGAAAAAAAATGGTGAACTATTGCTGAGAGAATGTTTGATTCTCACTGCTCTGAAATGCTGTCATAGTCAGCCAGTTTTGTTTCTGTTTTGCCAATGTAAATGTCAGGGTGCTGTTTGTAAGTGAAGCAGTAAACAAGATTGCTGGACAAACATGAACCCCTCTGGGTGCTTGAAATGGCCAGAAGGGCCATGTAGACTGTATGTGTGCATTTGTATTGTATTTGCAGGTGAGAAAATGGCTTCTGTCACAATACAAAGTGCCTGGCTTGGATGCCTGCTGTGGACGGTGAAGGGAACTGAGGACAAGAAGGCTGTGTAGATGAGATGGTCAGTATTATGGGATAATTGCGGGTTTCAGTTTTAAGGTCATCGTGCAAAATAGAGAAGTTTTCTTTGATGGCCCTGGGAATAGCAATTACAATGTGGTTTTGGATGCTGGAATTCCTTGTAGGAATTCTAATTAAATTAATCAGGTCTATCTAATGTTTTATCTCTATATAAACTGTGCTATGCTAAATATGTTCTGAGTGTTTTTGCGACAGTTTTGGGCTGTCCCATCTAATTGGAGAGCTGAATCAGATGCCTGGACAATCAGTCAAGTTAACTACTCTGGTAAAACATTAGAAAGCCTTAAAAAGGCTGTCAGGGAATTTCATTTCAGTTAAGTTTTAGGTTTGTGTTTGTGACTTTGCAAGTGTTTGCTATTTTTGTGAATGAAGCAATGCATCAACACTGTTTTGAAGCTCTCTCTCAGCCCATACTGACGGAAGTCTGTCAACATTATGTGTATAATTTACAGTTTTTGCTGTGTTAAGAATTGTCATATTCTTATCCTGCTGAGAACCTTTCCAATGCACTTTTGTCACGTTTGTCATACTCAGACAGTTATCTGCTATTCATTTGCATGGCTCTCTGCTTCCAGCAGAATTTCAAGTATCTGTATCTGTGAATCTCCATGTCCTTGCAGCTGTCAGGACTAGACAGATATTCATCAGTAGACAGTAAACTTGGTGGGTACATTTTGCTCATTTTTTAGAGACTGAGTACCTGTGTTCCATAAGTACACATTCCTGATCTAGATTAAGTAACAGCACAGGTGTGCTCAGCAGGAACTGAATGCAGACAAGGTATGCGTGATCATATGAGTGTGTCCATGCTTTCTTAATTAGGGATTTTTTTACAGGTTTTTTTCAGTTTTATGACTCTGAGTATTCCAATTTAAAACACTTCAAAAGCTACTTCAAACAGTAGCTTTATTTTAGCAAGCACACAACAGTGATATATTCAGTAGCAAGTGAATTTCAAACAGAATTTGGTAAGGCAGTTCAATAATGTTTTGAAGGTGTTATAGAACTGTAAGGAAAAGTGCTTCATAATCACAGGTTACTTACATCATACCCTTTGCAAGCTATAAAACAGGAATTTATTTTGAGTAAACAATATCAAATAAATTAATCATTATTGATTTCTGTCTTGTAGTCTGCTTATCAATATTGCCTTGATAAAGTAATTCAACTTGTGGTTCAATTGTTACTATGTACTTTTTAAATGCTGATAAATTTTCCATCTCCATAAGTCCATACATGTATACAGTAGTGTGAGGAGCAATCCCTGAATATAATTTTTATCAGGGATGGGTAGACAGATTTTTTTAATGTCTTACCATGTCATTTGCTACAATGCCACTTCATCATCACAAGCATCTCCTTTTCCAAAGTTTGAAAGGTTGGTATCCTTACCCTACAAATGACATACGTTCATGGGAACCTGAAACAAAAAGGCAGGATTATCTTTCCTGAGGATGTCTGCAAAAAATGAAATTTAATTTATCTTAACTGTCATTGTATTGTAAGGTATAATGCAAATAATAGCTCTAATAATTGATCAGCCTGGGTGAAAATTCAGGATATGCATTCTTTAAATAACGTGGAATGTAAGAGAATAGGATAAATTTACATTATTAGATTTTTTTTTAGTATTTGTCAAGCACCCAAATTCACCCGCTGCAATGTAGTCATTTTCAAAATGGTAAACACAGTTTAAAAATGTCACAAAACTTTCTTGTTTGGCCATTGATTAGGATCCTATCTGCAACTGCATCAATTTCCTATGTATCCCAGTTTGTTTTTACAGTGGATCATGGGATTGACGACATAATCCAGGTAGTTTCAGGTCTTTTTATTATAGTATGACCTCCATCAATGAAAGGGTTGTGTGGTGTAATCACATACAGTAGAAAGAACATTTTGTATGCCAGTTCAAATATTGCTTATAAGCTCCTTTTTAGCCTTTTAGCTTATATTGGTTAATTAAACTGGTTAACTTGCTTCCTGATTATACAATGCATTTTCCTTAAAGTCATGGAATACAACTTATTCTACAACTGATTGGTGGTATATACAGTATGCAGCATAATGTGCTAAAATGTCTCAGTGTATGCAGTATGTGGATTTTAGTAAAATTTACAGCTATTTTTGACTTGTGGTCAATTGTGGTTACAGTCATGTCTTCTTTTAATCTCAGTACCCTACCTTTTAGAATGTACATTTGACATTCTTTTTAGGATTACTCTTGCTGTGCCATTCTCCACACTTTCAGTAAGTGGCTGTAGTCTGGCTAAATTGGGTGAGCTAGTAATTCTAACCCAGTTATGATTTTTTTTCCCATCTTTTGGTTACCCTTGAAAAAGGTATCAAACAAGAGAAGGCAGATGATATACAGTATATATATATAAATCATTTTTATAGCATTTAAATTAAATGTATTATTAAACAAACACCTATAAAGGTCTTACTTTATCGATATCTTCACATTTGATTCTATCACTATAGTAACTTTCCAGGCAAAGACTCACTCATGAGCCATTAGTTTGATCCAATAAAGTAAAGACTGGACAGGCACACATCTGGAAATGAAGACCTGGAAATAAATACAGTAAAATGTTATACCAGTACTTAACTTGCATAAAATATGGTACAACAAACATTTCCCCTTACAAGAATAAAAGATAATGTTCATTCCAGTTTTTATACTGTTGGTAAAATACTGCTTCAACACACTAGAAAATCCATAGTGCCTACAAGATTGATATAAATAAAAAGTATTTAACATGATACATAAATAACTGCAGAGAATGAGCCATCGCTAGAAGCACTAATGTATTTCATGTGTTTTCTCAGTCCTAACCGTAATGTCTTCACAGCTCAAAAGAATTAGGAACAAAAAGCAGCACTGTCAGATTCTTTGATTCACATTTTCCTGGGACATAAAGCATACAAGATTTACCACTGTTTCTACGCAAATCAAATGGGGAAAAAAATGGAAAATTTCAAAGTGAGACGTCCATATAAAACAAATCAATGGAGTTCAGAACTGAAGATCTATAACACTTTTCTTATAGACTCACTACGCCGTCTCTTCCTACTGTATGAAAAGTATTTTTTTATATTTCCCTCAGTTGTTTATATATATGTATATAACTTTTAAGGATCAAACCACAATACAAAAAAAAAGCGAAAAAGGCGATAAATAAAAATATCACTCCATTCACTACTTCTACATAAATGTTTGCATAGCAACACATACAAAGATACAATTATTTACTGTATCTCACCCATAATTATATGCATCTATTTAAAAGGTTTAGTAAGGTGGCCATATGACCCCAAAATCCCTAGAATGCTTTAAATGGCGGGGTTGTAAGTGGCTTGTAACAAAAACAAATTGATGTGTAAATTAAATGCTACAATTCTGTAAGAGGGCCATAGGTTGAGACAAGATGGTGATTGTTGCCTTCACCACATTTACCACAGAACAATGGGGAATGACCTGCCATCCTCAATCACCTGACCAGCTGGAGAAATGCAATTGGGCAATTGGTCTTGTGACAGTTAAGGCTGTTAGGATGCTTCTAAGTGGTTATAAACATCTGCTGCCCAAGAGGAGGGCAGAGCTTCTAAGATGTATTGCATCAGAGGGAAAACGGAGAGACTGATAGACAGGCATGCGGGCTTTTGAAGGCTAGTTTTAGAAGTGTTTTGGATTTTTTTTCTTTTGATTTAGCTGCCAGGCTACTGATAGAAAGAACAGTTAAAGCTTGGAAAAAAGCCGCTTTGCGGTTTTGGATATATTTCTTGCACTGCAAAATAAAAGAGTGTTGTCTTTTTAACCTTACAGCTGAGTTTTGCATCTCTGTTTTCAAATACCAAAAAAAGATCACTTCTACTTCCCTGAGTATGCCACAATTGTTAAAATTAACGTCAACAAATTAGAAATGAACAACAACCATTTTTGAAATTTGGGAAAAATCTCAAAGGTAGTCTTCTAAAATATGAATGGTGTGGGACAAAATCAAAACGTACAGTATGGCATACAGTAGTAAGCCTAAAACTCACATACTCTGTCATATGTAGTATCTAAATTGGGGTCAGTTGGCTTTGGAAAATCTCAAGATGAATGGTTCCACATATTTTCTTGTAAAATTAAAGCGAAAGTTGCATTAACATTATCATCATTATTATTTTCCGGCATTCTTCAAAATAGCAAATGAAGGGCAAAGGCAGGAAAAATTCAAACTGTAAACTAGACGTTTTCATGTCCTTAAATTCTGGACTGAATTCACATTTTAAATATTTTTTAAATAATGCAAGTGGTGTCTTTTTTGCATAAAGTAAATTAGGTTTTATAAACCTAAGGTTTCTGAGAGGATAAGAAAAGGGATAATAGCATTCTCTGTGTAAGGTACTGTAGTCAGCACCTTTCCCAAAAACAGGAACTCTGCTCAGTGCACAGCAATATGTTATGTATATATGGTGTTTTAGATTTTAAATTTGTTTGAATTGTGCAGAGGGTTTCTGAACAAAAATGTCAAGTTACTATACCATATTACTACAATATTGTAATCTTTTAGTGTTCTACACTATAATAAAGTTGTCATCCTTCAGATTTTAGATGAATGAATAAGTTCTTCCTCAACAAGAACTAACTAGGAGTTTGTAAGAGTCTAATTTTTGACATCTTGGACAAGACAAAGGAGAAAGCAAAGACTGGATGAAATATGCAGAATGCAGATTCCATTAGGCAAAGGCTGACTGTATATACAGTATAATACATATTGTATATGTGCATTAAGAGGTACAAATCAAAATAAATGTTAGCTACAAACAAACTAGTACAAAAACTGCAGAGAGTTCAAATAGCTCAGAGAAAGGATCAGATGCGGGGAAGTCCAATTAGAAGGTCATTCACCATAACCCTGTCAAGAAATGTGTGCGTGAAAAACGCACCAAGAATTAACTATATTGATGTCAGCTAGCTGAGCGGATGTAGGGTAAAATAAAATGGGAGTGCTTGATCTGGAGGTCAGTTGAACGGCTGCAAACTTACAGTAGTGACATTCCTGGATAAGGGATAATCACCGCAAGCATCAGAAATGAGTGGCTTGGAGGCCAAATGGACACTCAGTGAATTAGCAGTGGTATCCTGCGGGATGTCTGCACAGAGAAATGGAATGCTTGGTGGGGCTTCGATGAATGAAAGTCAGTGGCCTACTCGAAAACTGGCAGGAGAAGTAAGAATGGGTTCTGGAGCCAACTGGCTGCCCATGAATTAATGGTAGGAATCAGATTCATCGGGTTCAGTCTGAATGAAGGCACTAGATGTTTATGCTAAAAACATAACTTTATTTTATCTACATTACTAGATGATGAAAATCCCAAAGCTGCAGTATTGGGTTTGCTAAAAGACATTTGCTGGGAACTGACTCACTAGCATTACTTTTATGTTGCAGTGTACCCGTGGAATTAACATCGTACAGCTTTTACATTTATTTTTGTTATATTGCTATCATGATGCAATGGGTATTGAGATGTTGCATTGTGTGCTATAGTAAAGGGTTTTATGTTGATGTGATACTAAAATTGATTTGACTCAAGACAGCACTGCTCAGACTATGGAATTTTGTCTTGAGTATTTTATAGATTTGATATTGTCTTATACAGTTAATTAATGTGTTGCCCAGATATGTGTTCTTTAGACTTTGCTTTGCTGTTACAAATCTCTAGCAATGTTTTTTTCTTACTGTGTTCAGTTCTGTACCATTAAAACATCAAGGAAAATCTGAATAACTATGAATCCTGCATTATACACATCAACTGTGCTTTAGTGCATGACGTTTTAGTGATAACTACAGTATTGACAAGCTCTTTATGAAATTTATTTCTACTGAAATTGCTCCTACAGAGCACTAAGATTATTTAGTAAACTTTGAAGCTAAATTTTGAAATTCATTTGGAATTAACTTTGTAATTAAGCACACTTTGATAACGTTATTTAGATTGAATAAGCTAGTGAGTAGCATTGTTTGAAATGAAGTGTGCCTGTGCCTTTGTCTATGTGTACAGTACATACTTCATTATGTTCTCACAGATTACAATTTCCTTACATGTCATTTTTGCCTTTTATGCTAGGGCTTAAGGTCCGTCTTGTATAATGTTGGAGAGAACAATTCTTCCAACGGCTAGAAAATGACTTAATTACAGACTAAAAAGCTTGTGAATTGCAGCTAAATGCGTGTACGCAGAATAAGCAATGATGTAACAAAACGTAGCATCCAAGTTGTGCAAAGAGAGGCATTTTCAGAAATATTACTTTTTTCTGAACTCTGTTTATTGTTCCATTGTATGTTACAAAATAAATGATATGAGTAAAAACAGCATGTTTCTGTATTGTAAAACTGGTAAAAATGTTTACAGACAAGCATCTCTAATAGTAAAAACAAAAGAAAAAAACAGAACAAAACATCCTCACATCAGTGTGCAAACAGTTTATACAGACAGAAACACTCACTCTGGGTCATGTTTCCTGATAAATTATTTTAAATAGCATATATCTACACAATTATGAAATTACCTGTTACAAATAGCATAGAGAAACTGAACAATAATTTATTCATTAAAAAAAGCTTTGGACAAACACAAAGCACAACATTTATAAAACAGTCTCCCATTCCATTTCTTAATGCTTGGGGAAAGGGGTATATTTATCTGCAAAAATATGTTTTTATACTATGTACAGCATTTGTTTTACTACAGTAGCGTTAAAAGAAGTTAACCAATTTGTTTTCTGCTGCTATATCCAAACTGTGTTTTGTTTTCATTATAAAACAATAATGAGGTAATAATTGTACATCAAAGTTTTCCTTTGTTATTTTTTCAAACCTTAATAAAAAAGAACAGGCACACTGGTCAAACATACCGTGCAGAAGAACACTGCCTCTAGATGCACTGAATAGGTTGCTGTTTTGAAAAGGTGGGTTGGGGAAGATAGGTTTTGACAGGAGAAAGCTACAGGTCTTGCACGTTAACAGAACCTGTAACATACAGGGCTAAAGACATTGACCCTGGTTTCCAGTTTTTTTACAAAGGTAATGGGGAATTAAGAAAAAAAGAAAAGTCAACTTAAATGTTAGAGCATCATTACAGAGCAAAGTTAATAAATAATGACTTTTATTTACAATCTTATATACTGCCGTCTTATCTAGACTACAAATCAATCTGTATGGATAGTCCAGCACATCTGTTCCACTCCTAAAGCAGTCTTTCTTCATAAAGACAAGTAAACACACAGCAATAAATAACTAAATCTTTTTGTATACTTGTTGTTCCATTACTGGCTTTTCCACACAGGTTCCCCAATTGTTCTATTATCAGTATTGTTTTTTTTTTAAAAGCCTCATTAGTTTTGATATTTCCTGTCATTCTTTGCTATATTTCACCATGATGTTCTGCAGAGGTAGGCAACCTTTGTGCTGATGTACGCCCCTCCCCAGTCCAGAAATTTGCTTGAAAACCAGTCACTTTGAAATTCAGATTTAAAGAAATTGACACAAAAGCAGTACATTTGCTTGAAAAGGTATTGCTGATTTAAATTTTATGTATTTTGTGCAGTTGATACAAAAATGCTGGACTGGTGGACATTCTCTTAGACTCATGGTCCTGCCCTAGGCCTGGCTTGCAGTCTCCTCCATTTTAATCTGATATGCCATGTTTAGTTGCTGTTAACAGAGGCTGATAGGGAGAACCAGTCTCACCCTGAGAATACTAGGTTCACTGAACTGAAGTAGTTACATCACCAGCCATAGTACCACTGCTGCATTCACTAATAACTGTGTTTAGGCTGTATAATGCCCATTACTCAATATGATCCATTCGGCTGAATTTGCCAAGAATATTTTTGTTATTTATTTCTGTAAGGGATTCTTCAAAAGGGGGACGCTCTGAAGGAGATGTGTATGGGGAGCAGAAAACCAGTGCTCCTTAGCTTCACAATTATATATGTATTTTATATATATAAATGGGAAGCAAGCTGGCTCTTTTGAGAAAATATATACACACACTCAGACACGCATACGTATCAATAGCAACAGTCCCTCGGTGTTTTGTTCATCAACAATCAAGTCCAAGGGTCTCTGACCCTTTTAAACATAAGAGGAAAAGTCTTATTGCCTTCTTCATCCCTGGAACAAATTTGTCCTTTTAAAAAAAATTTAGTCCACAGCAGATCTGAGGTTGATCTTTTTTTAATAAAAAGGAAATACTCAGTCTTTCCGTGGGACCTCCATCTGGAAAAAGATATGCAGACGGGTTCTGAAGTGCATAGTCAACGGCTGGAAGATCTTCCCTCGCAGGGCGAAGAGCTTCGGAGAGCCATCTCTTGACCGAGTAAAGCAAGGGTGTGTCTGCTCTACCTGCTTTGGTGGAGGGGTCAAACGCTCATCTGGCAGTCAGCTGGTTTTTCTCCCAACGTCAATTTACCATGAAGCTGATCGCATGCTTTAGTTCCACCAATGTGCACGTTTCAGAGGGAAGCGTAATGAAAACAATGGTCCCAGGATGTTGTTTAAAATATATATTCATATTTATACAGAAAGGTGCAAAATCCAAAAAAAGACTCTTCTCTGCAATTATGTATCTAAAAAGGAAAAAAGCAAAATTAACTTTTAGGTAAAAAAATAACCATCAATACTTCCATTCTGTGCCACTCCAATTAGGAGGTATACATCTAGTAGCACTGCTTCAAATTAAATGGTGTAAAAAGTTCTAAATGTTAATAAAGACTGCTATTATTTAAGAAATAAAAAAGTAAAGATGCTTAAGGACCTTACCTCTGCATTCATATTTGAGGTCGGAGAAGTATACCATTTCTTGAGAAAATACGAACAGACCTAGCCTTCCACCTGCATAAGTCTTGTCATAGATGCTTCCAGAGTCTGCCATGATTTTCTTGCCTTCATACATGACAACCCTAAAGTGGAGGAGGAAAGAGTTGTGAGATTAACTTGTTTGCTTAATTGATAGGAATGTTTTTTTTAAAAACTTTATAAATAACTAAAAAACCTGGAAGAAATACTTCCAACATAACCGACATAACTGAACCACAATGTGCTTCTCAAATAGGCTTACCTAATGTGGCCAGTCTTTGGTCTGTGGGTAAGATGCCATCTGTAAGCAGTGAAGTCTTTCCAGCCAATATTTTTAGGGTCGTGCCACAGAGTGCGCACCTAAGAGGAAAAGGACACAACCATGCAAATTTACTTTCAGTACTGTTCCTGGAATATCCTCCAATTAAAACACAACACAATATTTACAGCTTCATAATCTGTTATTAACACAATATTTAATTATGAGAGGTCATTTGAAGTGAACAATTATAGGAGTTACAGTATATCGTCACATTTAGCCAAAGTAATGTATGTACCTGTCCAAGAGTATCTCCAGTGTGCCAAAGGGCATTTCGCAGATGTTCTCCAGGTCCAGTGGTAGAATTGACAACTTTGATGGACAGTCCTGAGTATCCCTGGGCTTTTGTGGGAGTATGAGACCAGTAGGTCTGTGTGATCTGTTTCCACATCACCACGTAGAAGCGAGAGCTTGACTGGTATCCAAACACAAACCCAGCATAGTCATCATCACGGTCGGTGTTGATAAAGAAGGTACCACTGAAATCCACTGCGTTGAATTCATCGAAACCTGAGAAGTAAGGAGTTAAAAGGTAAGTTTTACAATGACTTGTATTTTCATTGCCATAATACTTCCATTATGTAACACCTGCAGTACAGTAAAGTTTCTGTAAACATACCAACAGCAATGCCAGGATCGCAGTTGACGGTCTGCACGAGCTCTTTGCCCTGGTGGCGCACCACCCAGTTAGGGTCAATCTGTGAAGTTCCCTTGGGGTCCAGGGGCACCATCTGGAATTTACGGAAGTCCGTCTCGGTGATTGCAAAGTTCTCAGGACAGACATCGTAGATGTCAGGTACGTTGTCTTGATCAAAGTCGTCTTTGCAGGCATCACCTCGTCCATCACCTGAAACAGATCAAAAATGCAAATACTTTAATGACAGATACTGTATGTGTATGACAGATATATGTATGTGCTTATTAAGAGTGTGAACTAGTTATGTTTATTGAGGTTTAGACTGAAGACCTTAAATGATTTATTGCCTTGAATGTCTCACTACAAACACCAAAACATAGTTGTGAGTTTCATTTAAGAAAAATAATACAGAGAGCTTTTCTGTTTCTAGAAGAACTGTTGGGACAGATATACAGTGTTGGAGAGAAAGTATTAAGCCCGAAGTTCTTACCATCGGAGTCTTTCTGGTCAGGATTGAAAGCCAGTCTGCAGTTGTCCTTGTCATCTGGAATGCCATCATTGTCATCATCATGGTCACAGGCATCACCTTTGCCATCTTTGTCATGATCAGCCTGGTTGGCATTGGGAATGTAGGGACAGTTGTCCAGGTTGTTCTGGTGGCCATCTTCATCTATGTCCTGGTTGCTATCACACTTGTCTCCTACCCGATCAGAGTCAGCGTCAAGCTGTGAAATAAACCAGAGAGTTACTTTTCACTTTACCCCACTTGCTTGTCTGCATTAAGTAATTCACATGTATATGTATTCACATGTATTTTGTAAAATAAGTTAAGAAAGAGTTCACAATTTTGAACAGGTAACACTATGTAGCTGTAAAAATGTTTTCACACTGTCTTTTTTTGCACCTAATGGATCTTGGAGCTTTTCAACAGCATCTATAATGTTTGTCTGTCTTATCCTGCCAAGCCAGGCTTTTTCAATCCAGCTGTATATTTCATACTGTTGAAAATCATCTCTGTATTGCAAGGTGCTTCTAACAGGCATTCGAGTAATGACCCTCAGGCTATTAATCTCCAAGTCCTTACAGTTGGCAGGACTACACAGATAATAATTACAGAGAAGGGTGGGGTACATTTTGCTCATTTTTCCCTGAGACCAAGTACCCATGTTCCACAAAATTTACACATTCCTGTCCTGGATTAGGTAACAGCACAGGTGTGCTCAGAAAGAATTGAGTGCAGACAGGGTATGCATGACCATACAAGTGTGCCCATGTTTTAATTAGGAGTGTATGAAAGATGGTTTTCTTTTTCATTTTATAACTGAATACCGCATTAATAAGACTGCATGCCTTATATCTCCTCTCCTGCAGCCAACACTACATCACTTCATACCTGTTTGGTAAAAAGTTATGCTACAGTTTATTCATTTTGATTTAATTAAATTTAGTATAGAAGTCGTTTTTTTTTTTTTGCTTATTAGGCATTACTATTGCAAAAAGATCCCACATACGTAGAATACACATGTGCTATTGTACTTTTTATTTTTTCTACATCTGATTTTCCATGTTTCTCAACTGCCTGGGAGATTTAAAACAGAATAGAAAAAATTACCTGGTCTGGATTGTGTTCCAGAGGGCAGTTATCACACTGATCTCCAACGCCATCTAAGTCTGTGTCTCTCTGGTCCACATTGTACACATAAGGACAGTTATCCTTCTCATTCAGAATACCTGTAAAATAATCATGATTGTGGTCAGATTAATAGTTACAGGGTACAAAGAAAAACAGAAAAGTGTCCTTTCTGATATAGCTTGGAATATAATGATAAATCCATTGTCTTGATCGGAGAAACTGGGGTATGGTTGCTATCCAAGAATGGTTTCTTACCATCACCATCGATGTCCACAGCACAAGCATCACCCTCTCCATTGTTGTCAGTGTCAATTTGATCAGGGTTGCTGTTGTATGGGCAGTTGTCACAGCGGTCTCCCACATCATCACGATCATAGTCATACTGCCTCGGGTTATAGATGAACTGGCAGTTGTCCTGTTTTCAAGAAAGCATTTAGAATTTGAGTTTTGTTTCAAAGTCCTCTCTTGCTAAGCCCCTGGGAGTACTGCTGACTATCAAGTACATTTTTAAACATTAAGCTAATAATTAACAAGATAAAAGAAGTCAGTCTTTAAAAGGAATGTTTTGAAGCCAGAATAACCAAATTAAAGGAAAAGGACAACCATATTTTTAGTACCTCTATAAAACTTTCTACTGTGTTTAATGGATCATTGGCTCTGGGCTTCAAGTGTTGTACCTCTGTGCTGGAATGTGAGGCATGACTGAGGAAGCTAGTGTTTGCTTGCTGAAACATTTTTCCCCCTGCTTTTTTCATTCCTCTTTGCACGAATCCTGAATGTACAGACTTTGGGCTCTTGGCTTACTTCTCAAAACAAAGCTTGATCATTAAACTTTTTGGGCCGACTCTACTGCTTCCTGCTGCAGAATTGTGGTGCCAAGCATTCATTTAGCCTGTCTGTAGGGGACTAGATTCTCACTGGCCACCAAGTTACAGGAGAAACATTTCTTCTGGTTCATGTCTTACCCTGTCGTCTGGAATGCCATCATTATCATCATCACTGTCACAGGCATCCCCTGTTCCATCCTTATCATAATCTTCCTGTCCGGAGTTGGGAAGGTTGGGACAGTTGTCCTGCAAATGACACATGGACATTTTAAAAATGTGAGCTGAGAGGTTAACAACTTAATACAGATTTTAGACATCTGCAGTCTGAAGTAAAATGAGCTTTCAATAAAAAAAAACAGGCACGTCTATCCTGCTCTCAGAGCATTGTGAAATGAATGATTTACCTTCTTGCAGTGGTAGGTGGCATTTTCCACACAGACGAGGTCCTCATTGGGCCAGCCGTCAAGGTCAGTGTCCTCCCCACAGATGTATCCATTGCCAGCGTACCCTGGCTTGCATTCACAGCGGAACATGGGGTCTGTGAAGTGCCCCAGGTAAATGCAGCGGGCGTTTTTGTTGCAGTCGTGGCTTCCATCAGCGCAAGGGTTTCGGGGTGTGCACACCTAGGAAGGACAATTTCATGTCAGTTCTCGCACTTTCTCCTTTTAAGCACTTGCTCTCTTAACCGCATATGCCGATTTCTTTATTTTATGATTAGCTACATAAGTTTCCTTTAGATCATGAAATAGGACACTTGTCTGCTGGTCAGCAAACATCTGATCAATTTCATTTTCATGGTGTAGGTGAGAATTCTAGCTTTTTGGGCATTAAACAAGAATATTACCTCTTCCTGCTTAATGGCAAGAGACGCACAATGTTTTTAGGGTATTCCTCACCTGCTTTTTCGCCGTGGCATCCTCCACACCTCTACCATATGGCTGTGGGCCAGTGAAACGAGGTGGGCAGGGCAGGCAGTTGTATCCTGGCTCTGTGTTTTCACATCTGTGGACGCCGTTAAACTCGAAACAGGCATCAGGAACCTCCTTACACTAAAAAGAGGTAGAGGAGAATTTTATTTTTACGGCACGGAGGTGAGATTTATTGCTAGTCATACAGACAGAAAGGGGGCCTGAAACTTACTTCATCGACATCTTCACAGTTGACTCCATCACCATGGTAACCTGTTGGGCAAGGACCACACTTCCAGGAGCCGTCAGGAAAGCTTGTGCACTTTGATCCAGCAAAGCAGGGATTGGATAGACACCCATCTGAAAACAAGACATGCACACACATGAGTATAGAACAATATTCTAGCAGCACGGAGCATCTGTAAAATCTCAAATATAAGTGAGAGACTTGTTTCATGCCATTCTATTTTTAAAGATCAACATGGAAGAAATATTTCTAAGACAGCAGTATTAACTTTTTGAGTTAGATGTGTTTGGAATTTGAATTATTATTCAAATTCTCAAAAAGCACTAAATATTGTTTTGTTTGATGTAGGAACACCACCGCCCTTCACCTTAACTGAACAAAGTTGCTATTTTGAAACCTGAAACAAATACTGTATTGACTGGGGAGCTTCCGAATCTGTTGGGCAGTAGTGATGTATTCGTTTTCTCCAGATTTACTCACCAATGGGACAGTCCTGCTTGTTGCAGAGCTGAGTTTCCCCAGCCTCACCGATGCAGTCCTTGCCACCATATGTAGGCGCAGGATCATTGCAGAGTCGCTTGCGAGTCTGAACACCTCCTCCACAGGTCACAGTGCAAGTGTCCCAGAGAGACCACGGTCCCCAGTTTCCATTGACTGAAAACAAGAGCAAAGGTACATAAGGACTGATCAGAACAGCAAATTTAACAATACTGACAGTCTTGTTTTACACTGGGATCCATTTCCTTTTCATTTAATTGGTAATGTGCCTGAAAGAGGTAGATTCTTTCAGGTTGATGCCTAGTAAGATAAAAACATAAAAGACCTATGGTCCCAGTTATGTACGGCATTCCTGAGATATTTGGTTTCCATATTATTGCTGTGGTCTCAAATAGGAAGGCAAGGATTATAGTGTGGAATTGCAACAGTGTGGGCTTTTGACACATTTAGGCACGGCGGTGTATTTATTTCTGATGACTACGTACTCGGACAAGGGGATTGCTTGCACTCCTTCGTCTGCCGGCCCTCTCCCACGCAGTCCTTGCCACCCATCTGAGGAGTCGGGGAGTTGCACAGACGAATGCGTGTAATCACTCCAGTGCCACAGGTAACGGAGCAGGAAGACCAAGGAGACCAGTGACTCCAGCTTCCATCTTGCTTGACTGTAGGGGGAGGGAAAGCAAATATGTTCAACTACTGTTACAACTGCACATTTCGGTCTGAAAAAGTGGGAGGAGAACAGATTTTGGAAGTCAGAGTATAACTCACATCGCTTGTCACATTCCTGAAGGTAGCAGTCCCGTGTCTGCACAGAAGTGCCCTCGCAGAAGTTGTTGATACGATCGCAGGAGCGGCCACGCTGCTGAATCCCTCTTCCACAGGACACAGAACAATGAGTCCATTCAGACCAGGGAGACCAGCCATCCTCTGCAGAGTCGCTTGCTGGAAAGACAATGGAGAGCTCTTTCTATTTTCTTTTAGGAACTGAGAAGTGTTAGTATTTCCTTGAGTCACGATTGTTTGATATGGAAATCTAAGTAGATCAGTGCTCTATTACATCAAGAGTAATTACCATACAAGGCTTCAAATGACATATCACCAGTAGTCCTCACAAAGTATCACATTTTAGCAGCAGCTTTTCATGTATGTGGTGTATATGTATATAGATTTTCTGGGAAATGCAAAATCAGTGTACAGTGTGTACATCAATTTAACATCAACCCAGTTGCATGTAAACAAACATACTCTTGAACATTTTCATTGCACTTTTCCTAGGGTGAAAACTAGACTCAAATGTCAAATTACTCTCCTCCCCCCCAATGTAAGCCAAGTACTGTCACAGTGTTTCAGAGATCTGAAAACATTCACCAAAAAATTGTAAGTTGAAAAAGAATGTATTTCTGGTACTGGAATCTGATTTTCTCAGGGGTTATACTTTTCTAAGCATTAAGCAGATTGTACTTTTGGGGAACAAGTAATAGGTTTATTCCATGCTGAAAAGAGAAGAAAGAAAACACAACGTTTCGGCCGTGGAGCCTTCTTCAGGTGTGAAGAACACCTGTTCTTCAGGTGTACTTTTGGGTTGGAAAATGTTGTTCCCCTGGCTGGTCTTTCTTTGTCTTCCCTCCAATAATTAATGTAAACATATCTGAAGAAGCACTAGATCTTCTAACACTGGGGTTCAGACAATGAGAAAAAGCACTGATTTTTGGTAAAAGCTAATCCACATGAGAAGCAAACATCTCCCTGCTTTGAGATACTTGGGTATATTGCATCAATAGGTAACAGTAAGGGTTTAATATTTAAGTCTATCGATATGTGAAGCATGCATAGTCAACAAAATCAGACATACAGTAGCAACCGATCTAGCTTATTTCTAAAACACTGAATTCTACTTACGTGTGCCACATCTTGGACAGCATTCTCCATCAGGAACAGTAGCGTTAGCGCAGGGCATCAGAGGGCAGGAGATCTTGCGACACACTGTGGCAGAATTCTGCACAAAAAGAATGTTGGAATCAACCAAATTTGTTGAGGCTAAACTCTGGTGAGCACTCAATTGTTTACTTATGAAACAAACTGGCTCTATCAAAACTAATTGCAGTGTTGTGAACAAAGAAGTGATCTTTGGCTTGCATTTGTGACACCCGCTGAGCTACGGCTTTGCTAAGTGCACCTGCTGGAGGTCATACCAAACTGGACAGAAAGGGAAGCTGAAAGCACAATGGTGGGGAATTTACTGACAGGGGTGAACCCCAATGACATTTATGAGGGCTTTATCCACTTATCCACTCTGCCAACACACTACAGACCTTTAACTTTTTGGAGACTTTAAGCTGCAGGCTGGTGCTGTAAACTCTTTATAATTAAATAGCTGATTCTTCAAAATACTGAGAGACTGCCAAGTTAGGTAACACAGTAGGCAGTGAGGCATGGCAAACAGATTATAACAAAAAACACATCCGTAGGTTACATTAATTTGTAAAATCTGGATTGAATCTTGACCTACCAGCTACAAAGTACAGCTTGTATTTGCAACTTAACCAACTTTTTTTGTCCTTTCAATGCTCGTTTGCATAATTGAAAGACATGGCTGCTGAAGGGGTCTGCAAATAATAGCTGTCACATTATTTTCAAACAAATCATAAAAAACATTTAATAATGGTGCTAGTTATGGGAATTCTGCCATCAGTCTGTCATACCCGTTACTTGCTACATTACAAAGCCTCTACTGTCTGTCTGAATTAGCTTCATTTGAATTTACCTGGCAAGTGCATTCAGTACAACCATCAACAGTCCATTCATCCTTATTGTTGTAGACTATGCCATTGTGGAGACACACACCATGCTTGATTTTAATTTGGTTTCTGATAAGTTCATTCTCTTCATGCTGAAAGAAAACAGAGTCCATGTTAAAAAGTATTTATTATTTATCAGTATGAGTTTCAGATTTAAAACTGATTAGTTACAACTTCTGTGCACAAAGTCAAGGTTTTGCATCCTACACGTCCCATCTGAGTATTGTTGAATGGCACATCTAAACACATAATTAGGTACTCAAGAATGCAAAGTAAAACTTACAACAAATCAACACAAAATAAGAATTTAGCGAGAACAAGCAAAGTCTTCTTATAACAGAAATACCTGGTGCAGAACATTTTGTATTGGGTTACATGTAGTGAAACTGCAGAGGTGCTGGACTCTTACCAGTTTATGGAGATTTTCTGACAATTGGTGAACATAGACACTGAGTCCTTTAAGTTCCTTAAACATGTTGGCAAGATCTTCACAAGAGAACCCACACACAGACTGTAGATCTGCTGGCACAAAATCATAAAAAAAGGTGTACAGTGAATCCAGAGTCATACTGTGTATATACCTGTGTGTACTCTGCATAGTGTAGGAATGGCCACAGGAAAATAGATGCATTTTCAATCTTTGTTACCTTAGTTTAATAAAACAGTAAAATACAAACATAATAAATATCCTCTGTCATATTTTAAAAAGTAGAGATAACAAAACTATTAGGAAATCCATTAATGTTTATCTGCATCCATTTCGTGTTTAAATTAAGTTACCTTTTGTTTTGTGTCCAATGTAGTCAGTCCTGATGGCTGGGCTAGATCCATTGACGGGGTTGTCCAAAATTATAGTATCCGTTAAAGGTGCTAAAAAGCAACAAAAAAGTTTTTTTTTAGAGAAGCTACAGTACGTGATAAAGACGTACATTATGCAGTTTGAGTTCCTCGTAGTGGTCCACTTTTCAAAGGCAGCGTTGTTAAAAGTTTGGCTTGCCCTCGTTTTTCATGACAAACTATAGCAGAAAGTGCATCGTACGTCTAATTTGCAGTTTTGAACTGGTTCCTAAGGGGGATTGTAGGTACGATCTGCAGACAGTAGTACGCTTTTGACGGTTTAGAAAAGCATTAAAATATTCATAAACAAGAAATCTTTGTAATCTGGTGGCGTTTGTCAGCTTCGTTAAACAGTGTACCGTAATTAGTCTATTTTGCTTCTTATATACGCACGTCTGGCTGTGTTATTACTCCTGCACAGTTCCAGACAAATAGTTTCCATCTCTGCCTGGCAGCAGTACTATTTGCTGGTGGACGTTAGCACGGAAAATTTAAATGCCAGCATGAAATTTGATTTGTGCCTTACAAAGGTAATCGAGAATGTTGCTTGAATGAGACAATTAAACCCTAGATAAAAAGCACACTTACATCTGGAACATCCTTTATTCCTCAAAATCGCATCCAGAGTAGTTCCAAAGACAAAGCGTATATTCTGCAGCACACCCTGTGAAAATGACAAAGATCAGTTTACTATTTCCTATTATTATTTACTTAAGAAACGACGCCCTTTTGCCCCGAAAACATCCAGAATATTTAGAACTACGTTTTACCCCAGGCTAATTCGTTCGTTTAGATTCTACTTTCTGTAAACTGGAAAAACGGTATGGTTAATAACCTCTTTTGGAATGAAACACTTTCATGGGTACACAGAATATTCGTCTTCTGTAACCACTTATATCTTACCATGAACCTGTCCTTCACCGCTCCTTTGCCGATCCTCAGACGGGCAATGCTGGGTACGTCCTGAGTCAGGATTCTTTGAATGGACACGTCCAGTTCAGAGCTATTGATTTCTTCGCAGCCCACGAAAAGTTGAGCCCGATCTTCCTGCACGAACAGTGTGATGTTCTTCCAGTGGCCCGTCGCCAGGTCCGCGTCTTCAATGGACACCACCTGCTGCTTGTTCTCCGTGGAGAAAACCAGGTCCAGCGTGTTAGCCTTCCCGTTAGAAACGATCTCAAAAATGGGTCCGGAGCCATCAATTTTCTCGACCGTCAGCAGGCTGCCCCTGGTCCGCTTGAATTGTTTGAAGTTAACCAAGAGAAGAAAGCCCTTTTCGGTGTGAATGGCATCTATTAGGTCCCTGAAGGGGGTCTCGGGAACCGGGGGAATCAGGTCAGCGTCTAAAATCTTGTAAGCAGGGCTGTAAGGATCTGCGCCCTTCACGAGAGTCACCCCATTGTTTTTCTTGTGTACTCGCACCTTCTCGAACAGGTCAAACACACTATTGTCGTCTCGGCTTTCTGTAGGGACAAGAACAATTACAGTTGCATTCATACCATTTTAGTTTTTTTTTGTTGTTTAATGCGAAAGCCATAAGGAATGAAAAAGCTGTCAAGGTCTGATAGGATCAAAAATCATATAAATCACTTATCTGTAGGTTTATCTAGGGATTTAATTATTACATATAATTATGAATGAGACCTTAAAGCTACTGTAGCTGCATACTGAAGAATGAGAAAATGTAGGGAACGGTGTACGTTTTCATTCTCACCTGCAACCCGAGCCGCTCCACAATTCCAAGCCATTAGGAGCAAAAAGAGACCCCCTATCAACTGCATTGTGAGAACTTTTATTATTTGTTTTTCTGAAAAATAAAATATAAATTTGACCTTTGGTTATTAATTGAGAAAAATACCAGTGAAATACTGCACAGTGGGTATGAGAATATTTTCGAAATACGTATTGACTTAAATATATAGAAAAAGTATATGATGAATCAACCTACCTGGGAAAAAAAGGAAAGTAGTAACACTTAATAACTCTTCAGAGGTTCAAAGAAAAAGATAATTCCAAAAGAATGGAAGTCGCAAGAAAATCCTCAAGTTTCTCAAAAGTTCACTTTCTTCTTCACGTCTAATAAATAACAACTCCCGAAAAAGTAGCAGTGAATTCTTCTTTTTGGCTAACTTCTTTGCAATACTTAATCGGATGCTCAAACCTAACTATTAGCACTTTGGTGAAAGTCCGGTTTAAATAGTTTCATGACATTCCTAAGAACGCTGCTGCTCCAATCACAGGCAAGCAGGAAAAAGGGACGAGCTTATCCACCTACCTCACAGCACGAAAAAAAAAATGAGACGTACACATAAAAAACACACATTCCAGAACTGAAATTCCATACAAAGATACACTTTTTCATAGACGCAAACATGCCAAGCCCCCGCTTCCTTTTCAAAGTACATTCGTCAATTTCCTCACATACTTCACTGACACTTCTTTTTTCAAGATGCTTTTTGACAATATTGATTTTTAAAAAGTAGTAGTACGAGTTGGTAATGAACTTTAATGTAACAAAGATTTCTAAACTAAAGAAAACACGTTCAAGTTGAGATTCAAATAAAATGTTAGGACAAAAGCTGCCAATATTTTTTTTAAATAATATTATTGCTCCAAACAATAATGTTTTGCAATTAATAACGGCAAGTCCAACAAATTAAAGGATGCGCATAGTTCTTGGCTCTTAAATCCTTCTTGTTTTACATGTATTGTCCGCCAGGAGCCGTTGCGAATTCACAGGACTAAGAAAGCTTCATCTGTTCATTTTTGGTTGCTAGTTACAGAATTATAGAACCAACGTAGATCAAGTGATATGTTTTTTTTTCTGCTTATGTAAATTAAATATGTTGTAGATTTTCTTCCCGGGAATGGCTACCATTGTTAATCTCATCTGGTTTTAAAACGTTTAAACACTTAATGTCAGATATCCTGTATCCTCAGAGTGATGCCCTTCTTACATTTTACTGTATGTAGTTTGAGATTCTCCTATTTTCGTGCTTTTCAAAACGGTGTTGTATAGAAGTTGGGTTTGCTAAAAATGTTCACTTGTTAAACAGTGACCAAAGGTTTAGTTTTTCCGATAATATTAACGATTCCATTGGTTTCTGTCTACAATTAAGGAACATTAAGGAAACAATATCTTCTTGGTTGAGATTATGGACTAGATGAATGTGAGGGCATGTTTATAAATTATTATTAGCAAAATAAAAATATGTATTTTTGTGTTCGTATTATGATTTAATTATTCTCAAAACCTTCAAAAGAAAAAAACAAATACTTCTTCTACCTAAATACCCAACAGCCAAACGTTGTTGTTTAATAAGCTCTTCTGCATTTAATGTTATCGTACAGTACTTAAATATACTTAATAAATATTATTAATATTTTTCACATTTTATATTTTAACCTCTTTCTCAAATCGTAAAAAAAAAACTATGCCCTTTGGATGTACTGTCAATACAAAATGGTTTTAAAAATGGTAATTTATAAATAGAAAAACTAATGGTAAAAACAATGGAGGTATAATGATGTCGTTTATGTCAAGAGAAATTAAAATACAACAAATTGAAGCCATACAAAATATTACTTTTAGGTTTTTTAATTAACTTTATAGAAACCACTAATTAAGAGAGCAGCAACAGTGAAGCCCTAACTACTATTCCACAAAAGTCTTTTAGAGTGAAAGCTAACAGGGTAAGCATAAATACTGTACACAGAATGTGTACTCAAAAACTGCGCTTGCAGATAAAAATATACTGTACAGTATATCAATGTGCAATGCTGTTTTTTCTACTTGTCTTAAAAATGTATACATTTGAGCAATTTCATAAGGCTTAAGACAACAGGTTAATGTCCATTCTTTGCAGCTGTTGCTGTTCAGTAGGTGGAAAGATACCTGCGTAATGCTTATCCACAAAAAAGAACGGCGATGCAATTTTCTCAGCATGGAAAATATAAAATCTGATGTTCACGGTCCCTGACAACAAGTTGTGTTTCAAAACATGCCCAGATGGCAGACACTAATGCACAGTACTAATTCAGAGTGTTATTTTCTCGATTGTCCCAAATGATCTAAATTGCCTATAAACCATTCTTTTTTGGATAATGCTGTGTGTTAATGAAGCTAAAACATTACCTACAGTATATTTATTACTCCTTTATGTTGTGACCATTCAGGGGCTGATGCAGGGCCTGATGCAGATGATCATGCAGAAATTATGTTAATACTACCAGTGTAGAATGAGTTTCAGTGCATTGGTCACTACCATTATCTTTGTGAGGTGCTCATTTTAATATTCAACGGCTCTGCTCTACTGCTACTAGCTATAACTATTGTTGTTATTATTATTTGGATGAATTGCAATCAGATTGTGCTCACCTTGTTTGTATTCTGAATACAGATTTTCTTGAAGTTTGTGTTCATCTAAAGATAAACATGTTTGGTGGACAACTAGTCTTCTTGCAAATGGCCAAACGTAAGATGCAGACCAAAGTGGCCTTTTTTTCAGAATTTTAAATTCAAAACTAACAGGTTTCTTGGAATAGAAATGCACATTTTATTTTTTTTAGAATTATTGTGATTATAAAATAACCAGATAGTATAATGAAATTGCGAGCTCATGACATTACAGTTCACAAGTAAAAACAGCTTTTAAGGAGGCTTTGATCTAGAAGCTTATCAATAAAGCAGCAGTTGATGATTAGTTCATATATTCTGTATGTATATTACCGAACTTTGTTAACCAATATATAATATCACATAAACCTACAGTACAATTTAAAAAAATCATCTTCTGTAACTTAATACAACAAAACTGGTGTACTTCTGTTTTCAAGTATTCCTAAACATTTTTAGAAAGTAAAACATTCTAATGAAAATAAGATATACTACGCTTTAAAAAGTGATAGCTTTAGGAAAAGAGTGATGTAGATGTAAATTACAGTGTAATAAAACTATTATAGAAAATAGTGACACAACAATTTACAAGATTCAACAAGGAGAAATTTTCAGGGAATAATATGTTTCTCTGGAAGTGAGGAAAGGATTATGTAAATATAAACATTGAAGTCAGAAGGAAAAGCCTAGGTAGAATAGAGACAGGTGTGGCAAGGTGTGTATTGGGTACCGGGAAGAGCAGCAGTCACCTAATAGAAAGACAACATTCTCCTCCAGCATGGGAGGAGCAGTCACAGGGAACGTGCCAGTGCTTGACTGTCAGCAGTCTCTCCATTCATGTGGAAAGACGACTAAAATAGAACGTTTGTACTCTTGCCTGAATGCTGTGCAGTGTGATTAAAAGGTATGATTCACTTTCTGTAAATCAGCATCCCCTTTTTTTGAACAATAAAATGAATATGTGGAAAGGCAGTAGTTCAAAATAACCAAAAAGAACATAAAAAGCCCTTATAAGGCTGTAGTCACAGAAAAACAAGGAATTCTTGCTGTTGTTTAACAGGGCTGAAAAACAGTCAGCTGGTGTCAGGAATGTTATGTTGTAGAGTTTAATTTAAACATTAACAACACAAAAATAGCTCTGAACGTGCCTGGAAATATCTGATTTCTGACTTAATTACTTTTATGCCTGTCAGTTTGTCCATATTTATTTTATGGTATTACAGCTGAAAGCTAGTAAGGTTGTTTGTGGTGTGTTCTGTTTAATTTGGTTACTGTCAAGCCCAGACTGGGAACGGCTTCTGCCGCATTCCCACGAGTGCTCGCATAAACCTGGGCTTGTGAGGACCAGGTTGGGCTAACTATCAGTTCACCCATCTTCCTTCCAGTCATCCAGTCAACTCTCAAATTAGGCACTGCATTTAAGTCCCAAAACCATGCTGGGTCAGAGCTCTGATATTGAGCTACCTGAGATAGTGCAGTCTCCTACCTGCTTTAGGAAGCTTGCTTTCATGAGACCCAAAAAGTCAGAAACACCATCCTACTTCCTGATCAACACCTGCATTCAACGCTAATCCAGTGCCCTTCCTGTCAGCCTAAAAGCTCCAGGTGTTTGCTGTCAGCCTCACCACGCCAGACTTCCCTGCCAGCCTCACCCTACCAGCCTCCTTCAGTCAGCCTCACCACACCACACCACACTTCCCAGTCAGCCTCACCACACCACACCACACCACACTTCCCATTCAGCCTCACCACACCACTCCCAGTCAGCCTCACCACACCAGGCTTCCCTGTCAACCTCAGCTCGTCAACCTGCTTCCCCGTCTGTCATACTTCACCAACCGAAGCTTCACAGAGAAACCCTAGCAGTGACTGTAGATCTCAGTTAGATGACTCCAGCAGTGCAAAGCAACAGGCCATGGTGTAGCAGTTACAGATTAGTTTTATTTCATACAGTATGTGTAGTATTGTGTCATTGTATTGTTGAGTGTGATATTTCTTTTTCCCGTTGGTTGTATGAATCTTTGTCCAATTCTTGGCATAATAAACACTCATGTGGATTTTGTCACCTTCAACATTGCTCTCGCTTACAGTATGTTATGAATTATTAATGGAATAACCTGACCTGTAATTTCCTTCTCAATGGCAGCTTCAAATATTCATCTAGTATGAAACAATGTGTTCACTATCTTTCATGTCTTCAATACTGTATATGATTATTGATGACATCTACAGAAAAATGAAGAAGCAGATCTTCTACAGTGGTACAGTAGTACTCTAAAAAAATCAAGGTGTGTTCCAGAAAAATTGGTTGTAAACCAGTTCTAAACAGAGCTGTTAAATGGTGTCTGTCTTTGCTTCATCATATCTGAAAAACACACTTCAATCAGATGTTCCATCTTAATTTGTACGAAACAAAATGTTCTCACTGCTGTTCAATAGCTGATTATGATTATATTTTGTGTTGCATTAATAGGGTACAGACCATGAGCACTCATAACTAAAGACTGCATTTGGATATGATCCTTTTTGTAAGGTTACTCTTGTATTGTGCAACCTGTTGTCAGCTGTCAGTAAATTCCACAGCCATGAAAAGCAGACTATTGTGAAACATCAAAATAAAAGGCAGAAGATGGCTGTTTACCATAAAAAATCAAATATCTCATACGCTGGACAGCAAGAATGGTTATACCACATGATAATGAACTGCATGTCTTTGACTTACAGACTATTAATTGTAAGCACTTTATTTTTTCACATTTTAATTCGAAGGTTAGCTTCAGAGTTCTGAGCTCTGTTAAAAGTGGTGTGCATTTGAAAACTAATATTTGAAGTTATGCTTATTGTATATGTCTTCAGTAGTTGTAAAAATCCACACATTTATTTATTTTAAGCATTTGTTATCAATTCGATATTTCCAGGTTTCTACAGATTGAAAGATTGAGTCTCTGAAGTTGCTGATGGGAGTTTTTGTTTCCTTCTTTGATTTTCAACATGGAAATTTAAATTGTACCTCACTGAGAGAAACACTGCATGTACTGTAGATAATTCAAGTAAAAAAGAAGGTTTGAAGTGCATATGATATCAGTCGGGGAAAGACATCGATGGATATTTCTGAGAATACCAATGAAGCCTGACTTATTGACTTTCACGGTTGGAAGCACAAAGACCATTAATACTGCTATGTTATGTAGAGTTTGGCATAAACTTAAAGTCATTCAAAAACTGCATGTCCAATTGCTTATTTTAGAAGTTTTCACAATGTGTTATTCTTTTTTATCCTGAAACAATTTCCTTTTTGGTTAAAAGGTTTGGTTTAAAAATGCTCTTTTGAAAATGTCATTTTCCTACACAGGAATTCATTTATAACATGCAGAGTTACTCCTTTCACATGAATTGCCATACACAGAGTGGAATAAACTATTTACCACTTGGCATTCAGGAAACTGGTCTGCAAAGGTCTTAAAATGCAAAGTTATGTAGTTATAATCACGCACACAGTAATGGTAAATTGTTCTCAATTTGGTTCACTTTGTGACTTTGTGGTCTCTATTAATGTGATTTGGGCTATTTTCGAGTCGGTTCACCCTCTCAGATTTGGTTGTGCTTCTTGCAGCTGTTTTAAAGTGTTTGAAAATACAAAGGAATTCCTCCTAATTGCCTCCTAATTGAATATTTACAGATGCATTTCATTTACTGGCATTGTTCGTTTGAAAACATCTCCTCTTCTAGCCCTAGGAAATTGTCTGCTCTGAAGCAGTGACACATACTGTATAGTATTCACTAATTCACTGTTCGCTTAGAAACTGGGATTTCCAAATGATTATTAATGATAAATCCAAACTTATATCCACACAGTGAGGTAAAAATCTATTATTTACAATGCTTAAGCATTGAGTGTTTAACAAAGGTCTATGAGTCAGTTATTAATCAGCACTGTGTGTCATCATCTCAGTGTAGTTGCCTTTCTGTGCCCTAAAGATAAGTGTATGCTATTCATGGGTAGGTCTGAACACACCAAGAACTAATACTTTAATGTGACTGGAAGGCTGACTTTTTTAATGAGGTTTGGATAGGTAGCTGCATTGGCATGCGTAGCCTGCAAAGGAATAGGTAAAGGTTTATTCAACGCTGAAAGGAAGAGTAGAGACATAATGTTTCGGCATTGCAGCCACAGCCTTTCAATCACATTAAAGCATTATTTCTTGGTGTGGTATTCATCAGATAACCTCCGCAGCCAAAACGTTGTATCTCTTTTCTTTTCAGCAAAATTTATATTTTGTAAAACAAGAAGTACCTATATTTTAATTGCTTCTTTTTATTTCCATAGCCACTGTTTTAGTTAGGTTTTAAAATAATCAAGCACAGTGTATGAGAATAACTAATTATTATCTAAATATACAGTATGATCTTTAGAAATTTAATTGTGATTTACCCCTGTTACCCCAATTTGAATTGTCTGTTAGAACTGTACAAACTTTGTTTATAATACTTTATAATACACTTTATAATATTTGTTGACTTCATTGACATTAAGAGAATGTGAGTTTCAGAGGTTGTAGTGATGAATAAGATCATCTACTGTATACCATATCTCTGCACTCCATCACAATGACTGATCAACTTCTGTTTCATTTCACATGAATTCAGTCTGTTTTGTTCTGAATGCATCCTACTGACGGATTGTGTGCAGCCACACATTCACTCAGTCCAGTTGAAAGCTTAATCAAACAGGTGCAACATGTTGTGCTTTGACAGCTTAACGTCTGCATCCAACTAAAGCTCACAATTTATTGGAAGTACATGAATCACTAAAGATGTAATTATAGGATAAATCTTTCCAGGGCTGTGCAAAAGAATCCTTCTTTTTAATTTATTTTCTTATTTACACCAAAGTAAAAAAAAGTCAGATATATACTGTATTAAACCAGTCAGTCATGTTTAATAACTGTCTATTGAGGGTAGATGAGATGGTAGCAGAGACAAATGCGTAGTTGCAGTTCAGCTTCTACGTTAATGCCTAAAAACTCTGACCATCCGGCTCTTGTGCCTGTCTGGTTATCTGGATTTCTTGTTATTATATGCTGTGCTTTCAGCTGTCATTGATATCAGTGGTATCAGGACAGAAGAGATTTTAAGTAATTCTTGTTCATTTCCACAAACCACAGAGAGATAAGAGCATGATGATGGTTGTTTCTACTGGAATAGGTCGGCATAACAGACTGAGACACATTCTTCTGTTCATACCAGAGAGAGAGCAACGTAATGCATTTTTCAGTTTTGTTGAACTCTGGCTGCAGTGTTGCATTTAGTTGGTGAAACACAAAATACTCATACGGTATACCATAACCCTGTAGTTTTAATGTAAATTCCACACACCTGTTGAAGGTAACTGCACAAATACAGACAAAGTAAATGGTAAAACATTTAGAAGTCATTCGGTTTACAGGACTGAGCAGCATATAGAGCAACAGATTCTGTTGTAAGTGCATGGCTCACCAATAGTAGATAATGACTTGCATAATTACAAATTATTGTGGAGATCCTACAAGATTTTCATCATGACTAAACTGCCGCTCTTCCATAGTGATAAAAAACCTACTGCTATGTGAATTAGAATGTTTCATAACAGTGGTCAGCATTTATAAATGTGATTTGGATTGCCTCAGAACTATAGACTTATTGACAGTATTTAATCACATACAGTATACTGTATAGATACCTCTTGATTCCACAGAGCACCTTTGAAAGGTACTAAGCCATCTCTAAGAGATACACTTATCTTAAACAAAGAGCACTCTTGCTTTTTTCTTTCTTCTGGTCTACCAAATATGATGAGTATGATGGCCCAACAAGATCACAAATTAAGAAAAGAAAGCAGCAGGTGAGATGAATGTCTGAGCTGAGCTGCAGTAGAATTTACTGTAGATCTTGCTATTGTTTTTAGTGTAGTTCTGTACATTACATACTACTGTTATAGTGAAGAATAAAAAAAAGCAAAAAAAAGATGTGGTAGCTCAGACGGCAAGGGCATCTACAGTAGCTCCTGACTGGAAGGTCCTGGGTTCAATCCCAGGTAGGGGCAGGTGATGTAGTTTGCTCTAATTCCTTCCAGATGGCTCCCAGGTCCACTCAGCCTGCTTTCTATGTGAGTACCGGGGTTAATCCTTCTGGGGGTAATAGGCCAGCCGGAGCGTGATGCTGACCACATCATCTCCACTCCCAGTGTCGGGTGGTTGAGAAAAATGATGGCTCTTGCCCCCCGTTCCCCCCAGGGGCCTTTATGGCCTGAAAAGTTGACCTACTGTAACCTACCTACCTATTTTGTACTTTGGAGAAAGTTCTGAATTTTATTCTATAATGTGCTTATTAGTACATGACAGTGTCCCATTGTGCCTTTAAAAAAATACTTATTATATTCTTAATTGAAATTGCAGGAAAAGAGTTTGACAATGTGATTTGGATGGACGCAAAACCAGAATATTCAATTTATTTGAATGTTATAATATTAGGAATTTCCCTGTTGTATTACATATTCTTGATTCTGTAAATGACTCCCCAACATACAGTATTAAAGGTTTGGTTTGCAAGTCAAACTTACCATAAATTAATCAACATCACTACTGAGGGTAAGACTCAAAAGGCACCACTTGTGTTTCGTCAGCCTGCGAACCCTGAGTGAACACTCTTATGAAATTAGTGGAGAGGAGTTCACAGAGATACTTTGGGAAGGGCAGAGCACACGTTTTCTCAGACTAACAATGTCAGGCAGTTACAGTACAAAGTATTTTCTTGTAAGTCTTCTGTTTGTAATTCGCAGCTTGTCAAATTGTAAAAAGCACTGAGAAAAAATGAAATACTCCTTTGAATTTCAACATGCTGAGGCTTGTTGTGGATAACAAAAAAATCTGCTTGTCTGATCTCGAAAAAGGGCAAACACCAAGCATTATTCAAAGCCAAATATGTTTCAAGGAGTAATGCTACAATATTAGGGCTATAGCATCTTTCCCATGCAGTTTGACTAGATTGACTAAAACAATCATTTATTCAAAATTTAGTAAAGCTGTTTTTATTTGTTTGATAACAGAAAACTCTTTACATTGCAGTGAAAAACTACAACAGACGAACCTGAGATAACCTGCTGTTCAGAAACATGTGGGCACATTCTTAATATTTTGAAACATGTCTGAAACACAACCCCAACTTCAAGATGAACATTCAAGTTAGGCGTATCCAACAAACCTTGGCTCTGACGTTATATCATCATTTGTACGCAAGTTTCTGACAAAAGTCATTTGTACCACACATTCTAATCGGTACTTCTGGAGCCAGATGTCACAGTAGATAAATAAACCTGAATGACCTAGTGACTACACATTTCAGCATTAATGCAAACACCTTTTCTCAGAGGCATTTCTTTTCTTTTTCAGAGAAACTAGGTATGGTTACAACAATGAAAAATTTCTTGCCATGCATCTTTTGTCAGTTATTTAGACATTTCATATTCATCAGATAACATTAAGTATAAAAAAGGCTTGTGAACAACTATTGTTTCCTAAAGACAGATCACACTTTCAATATAATGCTAAAATAGGTAAGTGGTTAGTGTTACATAATAACACAATAAGGATGAATATATGGGTTTAAATCATATTTCTAAAGTGTTACTGTTTTGTTTTTGTTACAACATCAATTCTGCGACAAAATACTGTAAAAAGGTCGGAATCTGAGTGTTTACTTTGTTAATCTCTTAAATACTGACTGAACCTGTCAGATTACCTCTCATAAAACCATTTAATATGTTAAAGTAAAAGTTGACAAATGACAACATACAAAACCAGAGACAGTAATAACATAATGATTATGTACCTGTCTTACAGAACAGCTGAACTAATGCAGTGGTCTGGAATTATGGTTATGGCTCTTGAAAAAATACAACATGCTTAATTCATGACTTCCCTGTGGTATTTTAAAATATCAGTCAATTCACCCAGTATTCATTGTGAATTTGGAACACCATTTAATCAACAGATTTTTAATCACAATCTTATTAATTCAGCATGTTTTATGCAAAAGTATCAAAGTGTTTATCAAGGAAATAAAATAGAATAGATAAACAGTCATTGAACAGATAAGCATCTTCATAAATTAACGGATGTGCACAGGTGTTATTCCTGTGGTATTTACTCACAAAGGACAATTTGTAGAAGTTGTTTTAATATCTTACTTTCCTAATACCTTCCCAGTGGCTTTCTAATATAGGATCACTTATAAATCTTATACTGACATTTATAACTCCAAAATTAGCACTAACAAGTTGTCTTTTTCAGTAATAATGAACTCATACATGTCTAATAATGCAGGGTACACCTAAAGTCAAACATCTCATAAATCCTGCTAAATAGGAAGGTGAGAATTCAGTTTCGAACCTAATTGCAGCAAAACTTTGTAGTCTTGTATAGTCTTGCTTTGTAGTCTTCCAAGATTTAGTTTGTTCTTTCCCTAATATGGGCAGTAGCCAAAGCAGCCATCAGGTCATAAAGAGCAATTAGATACTGTTTGCCACTGCAAAAGCATCTGGGCCATTTGTTTTTCCTTCTGTGCAACTGCTGATAATGCGCATGACCTCTTGTCCTCTCTTTGCTTTCATTGTATACAGGAGGCCTGCAGCTCCTGCAGGGAAAGTATGTAAGATGAGATGGAGTGCAGCTCCTATTTTAGCCTTTTTGTTTAGCCAGAGCACCCAGGAACAATGGAGGTCATTGACAAGGCTCTTGTGACGTCACACTGGATGGAATCTATAAACAATGGAATGTTTAATAAGAAGGTTTTCAAGATGTGGTGGTGAAGTCCAGTTGAGTATCCTTGAAATATATGTGTTCAATTGTATAGATATGCAATATGCAAAAAAAAAACCCATCTCGTCTTTGATGAAATAAGCATTTTTTAACTTTTTTTTTACCTTCCACGCAGAAAATAATGAATAATAAATAATAATGACACAATGAAAAAAGATTTTTAATGACTTCTCTGCCGGTAAACTATAACTATAACAGATTTCATGTCACACAGTGCAAAAACTATCTGGCAAATCATTTATTTCACATCTGTGTGAAATCTCTCCCAGATCTTCCAAACAAATGAGCAGCACCACAGGCTATCCTCCTGAGTCTGCACCTGTGCAGCTTGGGCTGTTGAAGGGTGATGTTGTCATCTTCCCGGGTGTTTTCCTTATCTGAATTTACAGTAAGTTAATCACTCAGGGATGTGAGAAATATCCTTTCTATTACTGCAGTTCAAATACACTCTTATAGATCTAGAGTCCAATAATTTAACTCATCCTTTATAATATTTACTGACAGACATCTAGCTTTTTTGCTCTCAGAATGTGTGTGAGGTATGAGTGTAATTCTGGTTCTGTTCAACAATAATTATCTCTTAGAACTGTCGTTATGTCCCTAGTGGCAAAATACTTTTCCCTAGTAGAATTGGTCATTTAGAGAATTTCACTCTGCTTGGTCCAGTATTAACAGTAAAGGTTCAAAAAAAGACAAAACTCAGAAATTCACATATCCATCCAGAATCAGTAGTACTTCTCATCATGTAAACAAAATCACTGTGGAATTGGTTTCTCATAAAGTCAATATTTATATACAAATTAATGGCCAAAAAGCAGCCTTTTCTAGTTGCATAAAATGGACCTAGTAGTTCAGGCCTTATCTGGCTCCAATGTGAAAGAGTGTCCTCTTTTAATATTTTTTATGACCTTTAAAATAATGCTTGTCTCTCCAATGATCTGTACTAGTTATGGGACTGTACACATTACCTTAACAATACAGCCTCACTAGTATTCAAAGAACCAGGTCTACATGCCATGTACATGAAGAGTTAAAAACCTTCACGAATGGCCCAATGTGCCTTTGTTATGCTCCTGTATTCAAAGGACAATTCCGGTAAAGACAGTGACACTGTAACAATGTTCTTAAATTATCATAGGATGAGCACATTGGGAATGGCAGCATTTCCAATGAAGGATATTATTGTTACAGAACAATGACAGTGTTCCTGTCCTTTACAGCAAGTCTTTATATCTGTTGTTGCCTTTCCAGATTTAATTCACACATTTTGCTCCTGATAACCGCCAATGTATATTTAACAAAGAAATATTTTTTTTATTGTCCGATGACAACTGTAATCAGTTAAAAACACCCAGAAAACAAGCTACATTAGTTGACTTATCAAGTTCTTACTCTCTGTACCCATTTCCTTTTTCTTGAACAAAATGTCACATTCTGTGCTGTACAGTACTGTAATCTATGCTGACAAGCTTATTTCCTGCTCATTTGTATTTATGCACTTTTAGAACTGTCTTTAAATAACTGTTCTGACTACTGCAAGTGTTAATAATATCTGTCAAAATAACAGGTCAGGAATCGAGCCATAGGGTACACAATAGAGACTGTAACCAGGCAAACAGCATTTCAACATCTCAGTATTGTAAAAATCTAAACTCAAAAGGGTTTTTCTGTAAAACCTACTGTAGTTAGAACTTTCATTTTACCTTTAATCAATACTTGAATCAGCATTCTGTATTTGCCTAGCCACGCTCATTTTCATCAGTGGGCAATCAAATTCATTTCCACATTAAGCTTCTTTTTAAATTTATGTTGCTTTGATATTTCAGCCAAATGTATTTCCCCAAAATGCTACAGCAGAAATAAAAAATGAATAGAAGTGTTAAAATTGTATTAAAATTATATTACAAAGCATCACTGGGGGATGCTAATGTAATAATTCAGTGTCTTTAAAGGCAATCCTTGAAAAGCATGTTATACAAAACATAAAAAAATTGTAAATATTGAAAGTCAGCAGTCACATGCATACAGTATGTTTAGGCTCGAACAGTCCCCTTCACTTTGTGATATTTTCCAGAAGGCAATAGGACAGGTAAAGAGAGTGAGTCATTTTTATTCACCCCTTAACTGTGTCTCCTCTAATATTTATCAATCCTGGTACAATCCTGCTTTGGGACTGGCTTAGGCTAAGCATTTCATGCGTCATCACTAAAACAGCCTTTAGCATCATTCCTCCACCAGCTTTTACCTTTTTGCTAGAAGTGCCAGGGATCAGCCCAGACCTGCAAAGCAATGTGCAACCATGCAGTAGGGGAATCATCAAATACGGATATACCATATATAGATTGCTGTGCTGATAACCTCCAGTACAGAATGAATGTCAGTGAGTGGAAAATTGCAAAGGCAGTCATGCGTGGTCTGTCATCAGAATCCCTCCAAAACAGATCTGTACAACCTGAGATTGTACACCAAATTGTACAGATTTTCATTGTTGTTCATTGTGATTTTCCCTCGTTTCCATTCCAGTCTATGTATAGTAGATGACATACCATTAAAGCTAAATAAATTGAAGTTAAACAGGTGACCTGTTTAACAGTGAAGTGGAAAACATTTTCTGAGCATCCTGCAAGTGATCTGTATGGTGTCAATCTGTTGTTTTTTTCTGTTTAGGTAGTTTTTGAAGCCTTCTGGTTGTGTTGTCTGTTATCATTTGTTATGAATTGAATTGAGTTTGATTGAATCTCGCAAAATCAAGTTTGTGAATTTGATCATTGCTGCCACAATATGCTACAAGCCAGTAAATGTGTTTTGCATGGCTGCCCCTCTTAGTAAACAATATGTGCTGTTGCATATCCATATTTTCTTGATACAGGTACTACTACATAATAGTATTAACAGATTTTAGTGCCAGCACTACATATTAAATTTTATTAAACATTTGACAGCTGATGTACAGTGATAGAAAGCATGTGCCTTAAGATCTCTGATAGAATTTATTTCGAACAAAACTGCTTCCTTAAATATGCAAATGTCTGTAGATTTTTTAACAATAGTGTCACTTTAACAGTGTAGCCTTAAAGCTCAAAAAGTCAGATTGTTAAGTTCCCTAGATAACAATATGGTCTTTCATGAAACCAACAGATGAGTCAGAAAACTTTTCCCAAATGAAGTATGAGAAGTACTGTGCTTACAGTCCTAAAAAACTGAAGTCTGCATGTTTGTGGTTACATCACTTTCTGAATTCTTGGGGAAATTGTAAAAGCATGATACAGGTTTTTTTGTGGGTTGAATAATAACTAAAGCCACATACACACTTATGCGCATATGAACAATGGAACACCATAATTTTTTACAGTGTGGGGGAATAATTTGACGTCAAGAAGGATTTTTTAGCTGAAATAAGAGGAAGTACTGCCATTTCTGTCTTTAACAGAATTTCAATAATGATGGCATCTGAGAAATACAGAACAATTGCAGTGTTCAAGTGCAATTGATAAACCAACATATATAAAGTACAGCAATTCTTTCATTTACTTGTAAATCCTTATAGTGTAATTCTTTGTAAAGCCCCTAGCATTTTTTTTAGCACGTAAAATGTAGCACTAAACATTGCCATAGAACATTCTGGCCTTTTTATTGGAAACATTGGCTTCTTTTCCAAAGATTATAGAACATATTTATCTTCCATGGTTTTGATTCCAAAGCTTTATAAACCTTAAAGACACTGTTCAAAAGACAGTTTTGACTGACTGAAACAAGGTTATTAAAACAGTCTCCAAGAATCACTTCATCAGTAAAGATTGTTTATTGTGGAAATTTTTGTAAGGGGATGGTGAGTTGTGGTTACTGTTCACTATTCCCATTGACAGCAGCAGGAAAGTGTCAGACTAACAATTTACTGATAAAAAAGCAATGATGAGCAGGCATATGGAACTTTTTGTGGTGCTGTGGTCTGAAAAGGAGAATAGGATAATTTAGTAGTCAAATAACAACTATCCTGTCCCACACATCAAACTCACATTCTAATAAAAGACTAACATTATATTCCTCAATGTGTAACCTTCTCAATAAAATCTAAAGTATACTCTAAATGGTCAAGTAGACAAATGTCTATAGGGACTAAATAAAAAGGAATGATATAAAATATCATAGTGTTAAAATATCTTTATCATATCTGGGTAAACTGCTTTACAGGTAATTTCAGAATATAAATGAAGCTTTGTTCTATTTTCCATAAAATAAATAAAATATCGTCCATCTAAACATATCTTAAACCGTCTTAAACACATCATGATGTAATTATACTGTGCTTACCTGTGTACCTACAGTATTCTGATAGTGCACACATCTGTCTCGAATACGGTATTGTTAGGCCAGTTTGAAAAGGAGGATGAAACAGGAAAAAGGTAGGGCAACTCAGTATGGCTAGCACTACCATATTCATTTCCAAAAGGCATTAAGTTACAATTTGAAGTATTGAAATATGTGTTGAAACAGAAGTACTATATGGTAAAAGGGACACATTTTTTAACAAATTGTCCTAATGTGCTGTAAATCTTATGAGCTACGTTTATGTACTTCATTGTTTATTTGTTAGTTTAATAATTAAAGATAAAAGATTAGTAAGCTAGTAATTTTGCCTAAAACCTTCCATTAACTTAATGTGTAATTGAGTGTTTTCACAAATGCATGAATGTAGTACCCAACATTACAGTATTTCCTTTAATTTACCATTGCTACTTCAAATGAGCTAAAATATATACAGTATTTAACCTTTAAAATAAAATACAGTAAACTGTATGATTTATATTGCTTATACTCAGAAATCTTAATAAAGTAATACATCTCACTTACTAAACGGTAAAGAAAAGTGTACAAAAAAGCTTATACAGTATATGGGAATAGGAAGTGTATACAGTACAGTACATCACTAAAATAAGGAAATTGTTGCTTAAACATAACATTCAGATTTATGTTTCCCTTCAAAACCTAAAGATGCAATAAATTATTGACAGCAACAACAAAAAGAATTCTAAGAACAATCATTGGAGATTTAAAATATTTTTTCTTCACTTATCATCAGTGTTTCCAATTATCAAGAATGAAGTAATTTCTTAAGCTGGATAAACAAAAGTAGTTCATTTAGTTAAACTGTTTTTGAACTTATTTTTTTTTACATAAGCTGCGCTGTATCACTGCTGCTGTTGATATGGTTTCCAGCGGTTGCTATGGACATGAATTGTAACATCATGAAATTACTGTGTTAACATCCCTTAAGAAAGGAAATACCCCAGGCCAAGGGTTCAACGGAGAGTAAAGCAAGCTGCTATAGGTGCAAATGAATGGTTCTAACATGCTTCTTTGATTTGGCTTCATTTTGTTGTGTGCAAGGTCACTTCTGGGACATTTCCTTAGCTGCAAGTCCTCAAGAGTGAGAAGAAATGTAGGAGCAGGGACATTTTGAAGATTTCCCTATTGTATGAACATTTTATTCTTTTATTAGCTGAAGCTGAAGAGTTATAAAAATGAGATATTGTAATCCTGGCCTCAGTTTACATTGGCTTACAAAAGTACTGTCTGCTACTGCTGCTTTACTTAGATTTTTAGGCTTTCACCAAGTACCAGCTGTTATATTTTTGCATTGTGTTTTTCTTAAAACAATCAATCTCACTAGCACAATTGTAACACTGCAATCTAAGCCTCTTAAAACTTTAAAAATGCTTTCGCTTTCAAGTATAAACACTACATGCTCTTCCTTCGGGTACTTTTGCCTGTGGGGGATGTTCCTGTGCTCGACTGGGGCTGTGAGGCATGTTTAAAGCAATTAAATTGACATGGTTCATAGGCAAACCTGATGGTGTCTGTTTTACGATTAATTTTTCTGCTTTCTTGTGGTTGGGTTGCTTCGTCTTAATCTGCCTCCTAATTAGTTAACACACAAGTAAGACTTTAGGTTATCTTAATTGTTTTTTTTATATTATGCTGTTACACATTCCTAAAAGAGATATGATAACTTTTAAAAAAATGACTCTAAAAATGACCCTAACCATCATCACGTACTATAAATAAATAAAATGATAAGCAACCTAGCATTTACAAATTACTTTTATTACTACAATTCATCATTGCATCTTCACAGTTCACAGTAAAATATTCCAATATCCAACATTATTATATGCAGTATGTTCCCTTTCTGCATGCACCAACCTTTTTGTACATTGAAGTATTCTAAATTTTTTTCATTTGAATCATATTGACTTTTAATGTCATGTCCCTTCTGGTTTCTTTTCATATACAATACTGTACACTGAGGCTAGTTTGAATGCATACCAATGTCAATGCTAAAGAATCACCATTCTCTAACGTTTCTCTTATAACTCTTCCTTTGTCCTCCTCTATCTTGTTTTCAGTCCTGTCAGGGGAAATAAATATATAGAATCAAAACTGCTAACAATTGGATTACTGAAGGAAATCCAATATTTTCACTACTCTACCTTTAGGATATGAAAGATATCCTAAAGAAATATTACAATTTAGTGTCCTAAATAAAGGAAACTGCCAAGACATCAACAAGTGTACTACTGTACATCTCAGATTCTGTCATCATATTTTGGCTATAATGTTGGTTACTGCATGTCGCTAAGAATTTCCCCTTTTGTTTATTTAAGCATGGTAACAGCTAGACGTTTGTTAAAATCAGGGCAGTATTCAGCAACAAACTAGATTAATAAGAAATTAATCATGTTTGTGTACTTAAATCAAATCAGCTTTGAATGGGTCTTTGAAAGTCTAGCCCAATATCTCATTTGTAGATCATTCTTCATTTTTGCTTTTATGTTTTCTGATATATATCTGAGAATGTATGTATATCTTTGATCCTTGTGGTATCCTCACCCCATTCCTGATTTGTGTTTTCTATTATTAGGCTGAGTAATTGTTCCCCACCCTTTAGATTATGAGCTGGAAGGAATTTTAGTTCTCTTAACAGTTTTGTGTGGTTTGGCAAATGCACACAATCCAGGGTGTTATTTGTTACACCTTGTCAAATCTTTTTCCATAGTGAAATAATACTGAAGAAAACCCACAGACATGATTATTTACTCTTGCTTTTCTTTGTGCAATATCAATGTGGCATACGAGAACAAACACAATATACCAAACTTTTTAATTACAAGAAAAACTCACTGACAGAACTGACATGTAAATACTGAACTTTTGACTTAAAATATCTGAAGTGTCTGTATAATATTAAATAAGCATAAGATAGGCACATCCTGTATACGAGCTTTACCAGACTTTCTTTTTACAGTAAATACAGAGATACATCCATTTGGTATTTGAAATAAAAAATAAAAAAAAATATCTGTGAAAGAGTACTGTCTGATTAAGACACATTTTTCTAATCCAATTAAGAAACTCATCTTCAGACCCTTGAAAAAAGAAACGACTAGATTTTCTATAGTGATCATCTTAATAGTTCAAATTCCTTGATCTTGCCATGAATCTTAAAATACAGTTTTTACATAGATCTACTTTCAGGATTTCCTTAAATTTGTTTATTTCCTGTGATTACATTGATTCCCAGAGATGTGAGATTAAGATTTAAGAATAGATCATTGGGCATTTTTTTATTTAAACCACATGATACCATTTTGAAGGTAACAATCTACAATGATTTCCTCAGCAACAAATTCCTCTATGAGCAAGTGTTCAGAGAATGATAGGGGTTATCTAGTCTGCTGATTCATTATTAAACATGATTCTGAAGTTACTGATATGCTTTGGGTCTAAAGTAGAACAGTGACAGATAATGTTTTGACGGAGAACTCATTGCATACAGTAATTTCTAAACACAATGAAGCAGTATTGATACTGTGCCTTGCATGATATTCTAAAGTGATGAGCCAATATTATACCGCTCTCTAGAATGTTCAAAAGAGAGAAAATTCCCAATAATCCTAATATTAATTAATATTATTAATTATAATTTTGTCAATTTGATCAGAACATCTTTGTTTTCTGCTGCAAATTACACAAACAACTTTTTGACACCAGATGAATATTGTTGTTCAATATAGAGTGTAAAAAACACTGTATTAATATTTGTTTAATTATTCTGTTGAATTGTAAATACTGATAAAGCTCTACTGATATAAAACATCATAATCTGCCAAACAACTGCTACATTGTTTCACTGATATGTTAAATTGAAATAATTTCTTATATATATGATTGGTTAATCTAGTACTGATAAGGAGTGTATTTTCCTGTGAAAATACACATTTGCAATAAAATATGTCAACATTTTAAATTTGCTTTTGTAAATTTCCTTCAGTTCTATGTTGTATGGTATAATGCTGATGTTCTTTTTACTTCCACCATCTATTTTTCAAAAGACACAGTATACATACAGAACACAAGAATCTAGAAAAGTGTGGGTTGGCTGTTTTTGTAAGTTTAACTCTAGCTATACAGGGTGTGCGCATCTTAAGATCACTTTATTAGCCATATACAACTTCTTGCATTAGGAATTTGTCTTTTCGCATACCCCAGCTTTCTCTCCCTGAGACACACAGGTACACAGACAGGGAGAGAGAAGCTTGGGGTCAGAGCGCAGGGTCAGCCATTTATACTGGAGCAGTTGGGGTTAAGGGCCTTGCTCAGGGCCCCAGCGTAGTAGGATTTCTCTGTTGGCCACGGGCCCCTTATGCTTGTTTAATATTATACAGATACTTTGGTTATTTTAAGTCAAAAGTTCAGTATTTACATGTCAGTTCGGTCAGTGCATTTTTCTTGTAATTAAAAACAAAACTGAACTCCAATTCCAATACCTCAGTCTGCCAGAGACCCCCATTAGAAAACTGGAAAAGTATTCAATAAATTAGAGTGACTTGGTCTAACATTCCTGCCTTTCGGATCGAATTGATTTTTCTCCATCACCCTCTATTTTAAATTGAAGCTTTCAGGGGACGTACAATATTGTGCAAAAAAGGTTATATATTAAATGATTTTGTTTACCTTGAAAAACTTATAAGATTTTTAAAAAATATGTATTTATGCTACTGTATGCATTTATTTTTGAGTATTAGGTTCTAATAAACTTGGCCTATTAAAATAAATACATAATATATGTGCATCATAGTACCATTCAAATGTATTTTAATAAGAAAAAAGCCCAATTCCAGGGACAATGACAGTGAACACAGACCAGCTTCACACAGCTTCCTGAAGATAATGGATATCAGACCATGTCTTCTAAGGGGGATGTGTACTGTTTTAGTTCATAGGAACATATTTCTTAAAGTCCAATATCTACACAAATGACATTCCAATTCTCCCAGATTGACAGCTGTCCAGTCTCATTGTCTATTTAATCTTTTACATTCTTTTACATCCAAAGTACTGCAGTTCTAAAGCTGATTAAAAAGAAGCAAAAAAACAAGAAAACAAAATTTAGGTGTTTGCTGTCATTGGCTGTCTGCTAAATGGTAAACTTTGAGTATTGCCGAGTTCCCAAAATGCCAGCTTTGTTAATAACTCCAAGGCACAGTCATTTCTTCTGGTATTGTTCCTACAGCCATTGGACATGCTGCTATCTGTTTTGAACCAATAGCTTTTGGTGTTTCCTGTACAGTTCCCGGCAGTAACAGAATGTGAAAAGATGTTTTTTGTTTACTACTTAGTATTATGAAAGGATTTGTGAATAGCATGAATAATGTACTTTGGTAAACCAATTATCTTTTCATTACAACAAAATTATCTCTGACTTCTGTGGGTGGTGTTTACAATGCTTTTTCACATTTTGAGGTACAAATAATGGTAGGTGAAATGAAAAGGGAGTGTCTTTATAATTACTGTATAAGGAGTATTGTGGTTGGTAAGCAATGATGGTTGCTAGAAACTTCCGCCCCCTTATCACTACAACGGTTCACAACACAAGACTGAACTTTCATGCTAAATTAAAAAAAAAATTATTCCAATGATCACAATACAGCCAGAAAGGTAATGTAATCATCGTATACAGTATGGTATTTGGCACCTTTATGATGTTGCACTGATAAAAAAAGAGAAAGTACCCACAAGATCACTTTTGTGATCTTGAGGTTTTATGAAGTGTTATTGAGTGCTTGGCTTGGAAAGTGTCTGTCACTGAATCAACGCTTCCATACATAAACACTTTTACACATACTTAAATAGTCTCCTACAATTATACATTGTGCTGAATTGACTTAGACCATATTATTTTGCTTTGATGTTGTGTTTTCCTTGATTTTATTAACAGTTACTTAGTAGCATAACCCATGAGCATTTTCCATCCATAAAACATGAAATGATTGGGTAATACTGCTGCAGTTTTGTGTATATAATATTGCTGGTATAAAAAGTGTATTCTTGGTACTTACTGTAATTGCTATATACAGTACTTCACTAAAATGATACAAGGGATAAATCCTAACAAAATAATAATGTTTTTTTTAGTGAAATTTAAAAATGTTCCAACTTAATATGTTTCATCTTGTTGGTACATTTTAAGTTTGCTAATGTCCTACAGAAACTGGGAGATTCATAGTTCAGGAAAAAAAATGTATGCCCAATATGACATTTACTGTACTTGGGTTTTGCTAAGACTGATGATAAAGTGAAACCAGTGTACCCACCAATACAGTATGGAGAGCATTTTTTGTTATCCTCTGGGATGAACAGCACTAAATAGCGTGTGTGCAAGGTATTATTACTATGTGTAGTTCACGTTCCACAAGTACAGTATAAGATGACACTTTTTTGTGAAACTGAGAATAAATGTAACACATTCATTCAGTAAGTTCTGTATTAGAAACATAGTTAGTAGCCCTAACCTGAATCTTAACTTTTAACCTAACTCATTATTGTAGATCCTCCATGTGGACTGCTGGAAGTTTAGGGTCATCTCCACTATGTATTGCAAGATTGATATGGAGACTCAAAGCAAATATTCTCTGTAATAATGGAGTCGTGATCAATGAACACTTCAGTCATTGCTCACAAGTTGGTATCTGCATATTATTTATTGTCCAGGTGGCAACGTCCCAGAATGTATCATTAGTCTAAGTGTGGAAACTTTCAAAATATATATTTCTAATTGCCAAGAGAGAAAATAAATGGAAGTGTGAGGAAAAAACTGTAATTATTAGATGCTGGGAAAAGAGAATTTTCTGTGGTTTTTACAAGGAAAAAATGTTGAAGGAAAATTCAGCACAGTGCTCCCTTAAATAATTTGTTTTTGGTTTATAGGAAGACACAAGAGCAGCATTGTTTAAATGATATCTGACACCCTGTTTGAAATAGCATAGACAGTTTCTGACTGGAAAATATCCTATCGTGTTTCCGTGGAATTGTGTGATGATGCTTGCGAGTTCAAAAACTTTTTCTTTTGTGTAAACTTCACAGTAAATGGGGCAGATTTACTGTTGTTTGCAAGCAGCTGGCATACCTTAAATAAAAGCCTTTCAGTTGTTAGGAAAGCAGGAATCTCTGACCTTTCAAAGGCTTCTTATTTGGAAACCTGTCAACTATGGTTTGCCTCAGTGGGAGTGAAAGTGTAAGCTAACTAAGAATAGTGTTGTGTTTATCATCATTATAAAACTTTTTGCTTGTTTTAAACTTCCTTCTTTTATAGGCCTGGCCCTGACTAGCTCCATTGGTACAGCATGAGACTCGTAGTCTCAGGGAAGTGGGTTCGTGTCCCACGTCGGGCACCAGGTCCTCCGTGCTGGAGGTTGGGCACAAGGCTAACAGCCCTGTCCTGTAAAAACCAAATGTTACAGAAACAGCAACAGAATACACAGGTACACTTGAAACCCAAGACATCTTTCTTTATGAAGTTGAGCAACGGAAGCAGGTATTTAAGGGATTCAACGGTACCGTTTTGGAAGAAAAGCCCTGATTTTGACATTTTGAATTGTCTTCAAATCTGTGTCTGTGGATGACGATAATAAAAATACATATTATGGCATGTTATTACATGCCATTGTATGCAGTCTAATATTTGCAATGATAATTGTTAGAGTGGCTTTAAGTAAAATAAGAAAATGTATAAATATAAAATATGAGAAAATACTTTGTAAATTCCTGAGTTTCAGTTTCATAAGTTTCATGAATGTATGCATTTCTAAACGCCACATTTAGAAACTGATTCAACTGACACTACCACCTAACAATCCAACACCCCTTCCATTTGGTAGATTGAAGAATCCTGTGCCAAGTAAAAATCATGCAGTTACTATATATTTTGATTGGTTATGAATATTGCGGTAAATAGGGGTAAATTCAGTACGGAATTTAGTTTAATCTTGAACATAATTCTGGGCTGAGATGTTTTCCATTATATACTGTACTGTATATTACAGTTCAAAGATTGACCCGATTATATGCCCTATATCAATTATATAAGCTGAATTGAGTCTGGATTGGTGAAAGACTGAAATGGTTGCCAGTTATTTTGAACATGTTAGAAAATTCAAGACGGAGAACTAGATGTAGGTATTGTGTCATACCGGACTGTAGCAACACTTTTATTGAACTTGACAATATCAGGTTTATGTGCTGTTGAGAGAATAGAAAGATAATGTAATGGATATAATGGATAATATTAAATCAAGTTATTATCTTAGTGTGTACTAACACCACTGATACAAGTGTGACCAATACTGTTATTTTCCAGAAATGTTTGTTGACTTTGATGTTAATGTGTCCATGTCTTCAGAGCTCATACTGTAGGTCAACTGTTCATAGGACAGATAAATAAAACAATTGTCAGAGAAACTATTTCATTTCCAAGCACTTTCAAGCAACCAGTTTTAAGTTAATGCTTCCAGGCTGTATTCTGCATTGTTGTTTTAGATACATTTGGGGCAAAGAGTCCAAAATGTTTTGGAAATATTTTGAATTAGGGGATGTGAGTGGATTGTGGATCACCACCAGTACCATGTTAACTATATTATAACCATGTTAATATCCCTTTCTGCTTTTGTATTTCTATATACAATAATTTAAATTGTTTTACATCTTATGACAGAACAAAATCTATCTCCAGCCAGAATGCTTTAGAGAATAATATGGTTAGTTTCAGATTCATACTGTAGATCCACAACCAAGCTTGATAAGTGTAATCTGAAATTATATCCAATCAGATAAGGTGAAATACTGTATGTTTTGAAGCAGAGGTTGAATTTCAAATTAAATTAATGTGAAGACAGAGAAATTGAATTTCTTAACTTAGCAATGAATAATATATTAGAATATTTTGAAATGGTTGAGACACGTGAGTGATATCCCTTTGCTTATTACCTTCCTTCCTCAGTTCCTCTCTACAAATGTAAGAAGATTTCATTTTAAAAAAGCTACAGTAATTTACCATCCTATCTTCTCATTGTTTCTTTCCAAAATTGTGCAATTGCTGCTGACAATTTTTTATTGCACATACTGCATTTCTCTCTTTTGTATGTGTTACTCAATCAATTCAAACAAATCTTTTAATTGGGAAGGATTTGGTGATGACAGGCCAGTAATGAATTTTATACAACCTATGTATAAATAGCATGATTTTTGCATTTAGACTTTAAAAGCATGGCGATCTACAAATGCATAACTTTCAGAAAAGTTTTAAAAAAGAAGGAAATGATATCAACAGACAGAGAGCAACATGACTAGAATCTATAATTTAAATGTAAGCATGCAGTCTGTAATTTTCGTCTGGGAACAAAATAACAAGCACATTTGATTATTTGACTTTTTCTTTACACAATGTTAGAAAATAAATCAGTTAACATTCCCATTGGGCAATGCAAAGTAAATGAAAAGAAAATCTAACATTTGATTAAACTTAATGTGTTTAAATTGAAAATTGATGACAATATAATTAAAAGAATGCAGGGGAGGATTCCTGCTTCTGAAATCCAGTCCAACTTTGTTATTTCACTACCAGCAAAAGATGATGGTGCTGCTCAAAATCTTTATTTATTTACATCTTGCCATTCTGCAACATGAGAGCAACATGAGAGCTACAGTATTCAGTGTTGGACACAAGGATCACCCAACAGATAGGGACTTGTAATTTGCAATTAAGTAGATGCATTAACTTTGGGCTACCTTATGAAAATATAGCAATTGTTATACAGTTATATATCCACTTTGATGCAGTAGTCACTGCAACGATTTGATTTTGTAAGAATTAATTGCTTTTTTCTTTGCAGTATATTTTGATTTGAGTTGTCTCTTTTCCAATTCTTACATCACTATACAGTATGTGCTTTTGCAGGGGGCATTATAATCAAAGGTCAATATCCATATGTTATTTGACCTTTTATGGTGTTTATACCTCTTTATTATTTTCCTAATGCAAAATCATTGTCATGAGCTACCAAACAATCCTGTACACCATTTTGCTAATTAGAGTCTGTATTTAAAAGTTAAACATTTCTTTCTAGCATTTAATTTTTTTACCTTTTGTTTAAAAGGTAAAAAGTCTAATTCACTGTTTTTGTAAGGATGTTACTGGTAAAAGTAATCAGAATGATTAAATCTGACTTAGCAATGAAATTAACCTCCCCATCAATTCTGGCCATTTACTGTACATTTTATGTTTGGAATTTGGTTTATACAGATCTTAGTGGAGAAGGAAGTCAGGGTGATAACTGACGGAGAGGGATTGGCATGTAATTAAGACAAGGTAAATTTAAATGAACAAGAGGCTTTTTGTATATGTTTTCAAGTTTTTGTTCACTTTTTGTCAACACCAAACATCACTGCATGTTGATATCTAGAAACTCTGGAAAACTCCTGCCATACAGATCCTACTGTGCTAAACAAAGCTGTCTACAATTCAACCTATCAAGCAACAGAGATACAGTATATATTGTTTTTGAAAAATACCTTAGGTTGAATTCTGCAGTACCTTGCGCAAAGGCATTTCCAATGATTTGGTGCAAAATACTGTACATGTATTAGGGATACTCTGGTGACCTGCCTGGGAATGAAGACTGAATAATGTGGAAGGCTGAACAGAAATGCATTTTAAAGGTCCATAGAATTTGTTTGAAGAAGGCAGCCCTGACAGACTTATGTTCTGAGGGCTCTGTTTGTCTGGGTCCCTTGACAGGCTGGCAGAAATGTACGAATGGGACTCTTGAGTGAATCAGGCAGCCAGGCCTTGTCAAATAGCTTTGGGAGCACTTGAACTAAGAGCTGACTGCTGTTCTGGGTTTACTGTCTTGAAAATCTATTAAGACACTTCCCTGGACATTTTTTTTGTTCATGTTTATAACTGTGGTTAAAGCCACAGGGGGTATTTCAAAGAATGCTGTATCTGGGTTTCAGCAAAGTAATGGTTTGAACTAAATAAATATTAACCCAGTCTAATGGATATATCAGAAATTCAAGAAAATGTGTCTTGTGGGTGCTTGGTCTACTTCTATTTTAGAATAAATACAAGCTTTATAGCTTATTAAAATTCACTGATAATACATTGTTATACAGTAACGTCACCGGATTACTTAATACTGAAACTATACTGAACACCATTTTAAATGCTAACATATTATTGATTCTGTATATGCAAGGCAACTTACATTAAAATATTTTTGAACTGTTTAACGTAGTTCGTATGTTAAATGTGCATTATTAAGACTCTTGTACATTATTAAGACTATTCTGGTGCATACTAATATTAATCATGGTGCATATTCAAAAATGTAAATCCAAGAATTAGTTGTAAAAATATGTGTCAGGTGTAGTGTACCCAGGGCACCAAGCAAACAGCAGGGTCACCATAACCAGATGTCCACAGAAAAATCATACAATCTCAACACAAGATACTTTGAGCCACGCAAGCAGCACCACAGCCAGGCTAAAGGGATAGAGGACAGATTAAGATTATGTGACAACTGATTGATCAGATCTGGATAAAACTGGACAAGATCAATAGGTCCATTATCTGATTTACGTACCGTATATCATTTCTCCTCTCAGCAGCACTTGAGCTTGTTCTGTTTCCTTATTTTGTTCATACTTGTTTTTCGGCTCTTACTAATCGCAGTTATATCCCTTCTCTTCCTCATTAACAATCGGAGCCACCCTATGCTAGATTTTGGACCATAGGTGTTGGGCAATACCCTTGGTCTTTCACCTGAACCTAGTTCTCAGATACACCACTGCAGACTCTCAGGTAGATATTGATTGTGTGTGAAGCAGGTCTCAAGCATCTGGCTAACTACTGTACTTCAACACTTCCACACTTCCACACTTGGTGTATATATAATAAACTCCTTGCATGCAAAAACTGTTAGGCAGGTTCATTTCAAATTTGATGGGGAACCTACAGTACTTAAGCCTGCCTCACCTACTGTACATTTTGGTCTCTTGATGAACGCAAATATTGGTAAATTGCAATAACACATATTGAAAATTGCAAAAACATGTTTGGATATTTACAGTAACTCCAAACCCGATAGACATGATTACCCTGATTATTCACTTAAATATTTGCAATATACAATAGGAGTTCCTGTGTAAACCTGGACAGCTGCCTTTTAAATGTAAATTTCCATTACCTATCAAATGTTACAGGGCTTCCTTGGAAGGCTTAAAAACTGATAATAGCTTTCTAGTTAACCACTGGAATGAGTAACTATTGCCATAACAAAGGGGATGATTCTTATAAAACTCACACATATTTCATCCTTTCGTTTTTGTGTTCAGTGCTGTAAAATGAACTCAGGATAATCAAGTTTATGGTTATATGACTGTTAATTTCTTTGCCAATGAAACAATGTGATGAAGGAATGTTTTTGTGTTTAAGGACTGTTTGACATCCTTTCCATTTATTTTGTAAGCTGTTGAGCTCATGTTTGTTTACTGTAGATGTCAGAAAAGTCCTTCTTATGTTTGTCTGGTGGTAGAAAGAAAATATATTTCATCATTACTATGAGATCCAAGTTTTGTGTTGCACAGTTGCTGGTTTCAGAGTCAAAATCCTTGTCAAAATCTGAACTTCAAGTTCTCATTATTATTAGTTTTCATTGTTACTGTAAATTGAAAGTCTATTTTGAAATAAAATCTGTCAGGTTTTCCACGTTGTTACCCCATACCAAATTTTAAAGTTTCAAAAATCTTATACTGTAAATGTATACATTTTGTGACGATGAATATTATTAGAATACATATGGTTATTGTCCACACTTACTGCATTGATCCCAAATACTTTTGTAAGAAGGAACAACTTTTTTCTTATTTCAGTTTTATAATTGAAGCTTTGTTTTATTTTCAGATATATTGTGTCATACACCATAAATTATAAATATGCTGTAATACATAATATTCTTTTTGCCTGTTACAAATTCAAGATAATTATTTTCTTCACAAAGTTATGATAATAGTGACAGAAATCCCTAAGGCTCCTGCCTAGGCACTTAAAACTCTAATCCAACATGGTATTATTGGTGTTGAGTGTGGGCTTATATAAGTAACAATGTATCTTTATCTTTAAATTCTGTTTCTGTAATGTCTTAAACCCAGAGTGTCAGAGAACTTTTTAAACAGATTTAATTCAATAAAAGGCTTTAACTTCTTATTTTTGTAGTGTTTTCCAGAGTATGAAGCTATTGCTAATGTGACGACACAGAATGGTAGAATAAACTATAGCAATATAACAAATACAAAGTTGCTACAAAGACAACCCTAACTTGTAACTGTAACAATTAACACATTATAAAAATTGTATTTTATTATCCCTACCTCTGTATTTAACAGTCTATACATTTTGTATCATGTGTTATCTGCATGTCTTTTTGCCCTGTGATGAATTCATAGTCCTTGGTGCTTAGGAGCTTTTGTTTCGCCTTTTTTTTTTCCAGGCTCTGAATATCTGAGGAATGTTAAGTAGTGATGTGCTATTTTGATCATGAAAAAACTGGAAACACTGCTGATGTATTGAGCAGGAACCGTGCACACAGTCCTTGTTTCTCCTGTTATTTCATCTCACTTGAGAATTAAACTTGACACTACTAGGGTGGCCAGCCGTTTTCCTCTTTTGCTCTTCTGCTTATCTCATGTGCTTGGGAATCAGGAGCTGGGAAGCACAAAAACAAATCGGGGCTTCCAGGTGCTTTTCTCATTTCAAAAAAGAACACAAATCTGACATGTGCAGAAGTCATGCATGCCAAAATAAAGCAAAGAAGCCATGTATCTGTTAAAGGGCTTATTTTATTTTAGGTGTGCTATTTCAGAGGAAGAATACAGTTTCATTGAAAACATTCATTAATGCAATCACATGTCTACTATATGTATGTACAGTATGTTGAGGAGGTTAAAGGAGGAAGCACATTTTACTATAATTTTTGTATAAAAGCAATGAATATTGAAACAATATCATCTTTCCTCACAAAATCTGTTGGAACAAATGCTGGACTGGTAGATTGTTAAATAGTCTTAGAACTGAAGCCCCAATCTGTACTTGGAAGAGCAGTGCACATCATAACACAACTAACCTACTGTACCGAATGTTTTGCCCACCTTTCTTTGTTGTTTTTTTGGAGATATCTGGAAATAATAAAGCCAAAAAAACTAAAAGGGTTCAGTTAAAAAACTTTATTGTATGATTAATTTAGCCTTTAAAAATCTATTATTATTTTCATTTCCTTTGCCAATTAGGAGAAAACTGAAAATTGCCTCAAGAGATCCATGGCACCACTGGGTTAAGAAGGAAATCTCGGTAGGCCACATTGGGTCAACCACGAGTAAAATCAGTTTGGACACTGGGTCTAACACCCCTATTCTTACAATCAGCAGCATGGAATCTTTCATAAAAAAAGTAATCAGGACCTTGGTTTTGGTCACATACAAAATGTAGGAAATCAGGCAGCATATTGGTGCAGTGGTTAGCATTGCTACCTCACAGCACTGGGGCCCTGGGTGCTATCTGCAGTTTCTTCCTACAGTTCAGACATGCTGGTATATCAATTGGCTCCTGGAAAAACTGGCCCTGGTGTAAAAGTGTGTGTGTGTGTTTGTACTGTATCTGTCTGTCCTGTGTTTATCCTGCCTTCCGCCTGTTGCTTGCTGGGTTAGGCTCTGTCTCCCTTCCATCCCTGAATTGGGTGAAGTGGTAAGAAAATGGATGGATGTAGAATATTCTCTGGAACAGTTACTGTAGCTAATGATATGGTCCAGATTCAAGCCAGCTTTCTATCTCATTACTATTCCGTTAAGTAACTATTACTAGGTTAAATACACAGAAATGATGTTTCACTGGTTTCTTTCACTGCTGTAATGCTGAAAAGTGAACATCTAAGTTTCACATGGAGCACATTTTAATTTTATAATTGAACAACACACAAATAATGTAATGAACAATTTATACTGTACTGTACAGTATATGTATCAACTGGCTCCATTTATTTCTACATTTTTAATAAAAGGATCAATTGTGGATCCTTGGAATTTTTTGGAAGATGTTACTGTAGATCTTGAATTACTGTAACAATTTTGTAACATGTTCATTTTTCATCTCTTCAGAACGTTTTGTTCAGCATACCTGTACTGGCTTGTTCTTGCAAGATAAAATATATGTAAACAAATTGACCTTAATATCTGTCAACTCATTTTTATAGTTGAATAACTGTCTGACTCTTCTAGCATAAGATAAGATTCAATGAACACAACACTGCCTGTCTTACATTTGGGCTGGCTGCTTTCACTTGAATGAAGATAATTGATGTGAACATTCACATGTAACTGATTCTCATTTTATTCCTGACACCGATGGTTTAACTGAATTACTATTTAGAATATATTTTTGTCCTGTACTTATTTCAAATTTCTTTTTTTCTAAATACTGTATATTTCTGTTGCCTTGATTTTTGCTCTTCTTCAGTACATGTTTTAAGAATTTCTATCATTTTAGCATTCTGGTAATTTAATTGTAATTTCAGTCCTTGGAATAATGGAGATTTTGTTGTACAACTTTAAAAATCATTACATTAATACCTAAAGGCTTTGTAAGTTAAGAGCAGTTAGATCACATGTTAATCTCAAGTTGCAATCAGAATAAATATGTTGTAACATTTGGAAATCGAAATAAGCATGATCACATTGAGTTATGCTCATATTACTTTCAAACAAATATTCATCGCTTTCAAAAATATTTTATTCTTTGTTTTTATCTAAATTGTGGAGTTTCCAATTTGGTGGGGGGTTAGTACCAACAGTTGTACTGCATGGGGAAAATGAGGAACTACAGGAATGCTCCTCTGACATGCCCATATTTCAGAGCCATTTGTCCCTTTACATGCTGTAATCTCCCCAGTTCCTTATGGAACATGGCTCAGTGGACTGAGCCTGTTACAGAAGTGACATCACCCACCCTCTGAAATCTAGAAAGTGTAAAGCTCTGTCTTTGGCATGGCAGAGGTTTCCTCTGTCTAGGGATTGGCGCTGTGCTTGCTCAGAGTCCGCAAGGGACTGGAAACGAGTCCCAGCAGGGGCAGAGAGAGCTGTCAAATTTACAGGAGAGTTGGCCCAAATTTGACTGAGTGAGGCACCACTGCAATCCTGCAGGCACACTGTAGGTCCCAGAACTCCTTGGTGCTCTGACAGCTGGGAGAACACCGGCCTATTCAGTGATTAAATGGAGTCAAGAGAAATAATAGGTTTAACTGAGGAAGGATTATTATTTTCCTGGAAGACGCAGTTCATTACAGCATCCATAAATGATCTGCTTGAGGACAAAAACATTTTCGGTACATCAGAGTTCTTGCCAAAAACGTAACGTTTATGCATTGTGTCGTTTTCCAAATATTAGATTCTTTTTAAGTGAGCCCTTTCAAAAATGGTCTTGTTGTCCAATTCTTGTTTTTTTTTACGAATGCATTTATTGAATTAATTTTGAGTTTTCCTTTACGTTTATGCCTTACATTATTTCTGACTGTATGATTCACTATTTTGCAAATGTTCATTCAATTGAATCCAAATGTTGGGAAAGGTTATTACAGAAAAAAATATCCTTGCTTGCACTACAGAATATTTCCCAGAACTGGAACTCACGCTGGGGTTGAAGAGTGGTCCCTATGACCACTGTTGAAATAAATGATAAAACTAAGTTATAATCTTTGCTCATTTAATTCTGAGGCTTCCAGACATCTACAATCAAATGCACTATACCTGTATATACAAAGCTCTGTAGATGTCTGTGAGTATTTGCAAAGCAAAGCTAGTTGAATCGACTATTATATTTATTATTAGCATTTTATGAAGTAAAAAAAAACACAGATTATAATTCTCATGCTCACTTCCTTAAACGGTATACGAAAAGGTTCATGTGTAGTTTCACAGTAGACAATTTCTCTGACATGTGCATTGTTAAGAAGAGCTACAGTATTTTAGCAAGACAGACTTTAATAAACAATTTACAGTAGATTTCAGAAATAAGACTAGAGATTCAGGCCTGTGCTCTCAGATGAAGAATGTCTTGAAAATTATTAGGTTGTTAAAAAGTACACAGGAAATGTCACAAATTTGTGATTTAGAGTGGTAAAAAATGTCACTTTTCTTATACAACAAACCCAAATAATCATTTGTGACTGGTGTAAATATCTTAGAATCATATTTTATCAACTTAAAAACTTGCTAAGAAATCTTTAACAATAAGTCCTATTAAAATGATTTTTTATATATTTAAACTTTGTAGATGTTAGATTCTTAAGCACTTTTTAAATGAATAAATTGTAAAAATGACCATGCAAACATGCAGTATTGCATTATTCTGTAGTGATATTGTATAAACTTAATGATTATGATTAGCATAGATTTCAGAATGCAATACAGGAATTTCATACTGTAGATCTTATTTGATATGAAAATCCACTGTCAACATATACACTGAAATGTTACACAAAAAACATAACTGAACCCCTTTGAGTGGAATGAGCTATTTTATTAGTCATTGTTGTACACATGCACATTTTAAGAAAATGTACTTCCTGACATCCATTACATTTTTTTTTATCAATTTATTTACCAATTTATTCCAGATCTGTCTTCAGCCCAGGTGGTGATTCATTTTAGTACACAGCAGAATAAAATTCTATACTGTCCATTGAGTCAAAGGGAAGCTCTTACAAAGAGAAATGTATCTTTCCCCATCCCCATTTAGATAATTCAAATTAATAACGCCATACTTATACTCTTAATATACTGTACAGTATATTTCTACCTGAGAAAACTTCAGAAATCAGATGAGTATAGTCATAAATGTTACTTGAAAATACTAAATATGGTGGTTTTTAACCTATTAACTATAAAGTTTAAATTAATATTGTTGTACATTGGGAGAGGAGTCTTATAAATGATTTATCTGACAATTAGGCTCTGACTGAGGTATTACACTTGGATGCAAAACTATTAAAGCTTAATGATTTAGTGATATCTGCCTGTCAACAATGTTACCTGCAGGTACCTATTTTTTCCATGAAACAGCCAAACACATGCTAGATTACAGGTTCTCATGTGCAGTATTTTTCATTCTTGATGCAACATTTTATTTGTCTTTGTGAAATTTAGGGCTTTTTGTTTTTAGTGTCATTTTACTTTTTCTACATTTTTAACAAAGTTTTGATGGTATTTGGGAAAAAATGTTTAAATATTTATAATTAAATTTGCCCATATTTAAGACCAAGAAAAATGATCAGATAATGAAGGTGGAGAACAGAAAACACAAGTCGGCATGTGTTACCCACATGTTACATTACTGTGTCAAAAATCTGGAGCCTTACTATTTTTGCAGGGTTTTGCATGCAGACTAGCATGTTCAAATTTAGTGGTTTAAAAATTTAGAGGAAACCCTTTTGAAAACCTTTGTAAAAAATCTAAGATAAAACAATGCAAAACAAGTAAAACACTGATATCATTTACTGGCACAACTAAGAATTTAAAGAATTTTCCTTGCTTTGACTCCTCGCCACCCCTCTCACCACCCTTTTAGGAAAGAGTTTTATTGGTCTTTGACAGGAGTCTGAAATATTGCTCTTTCCTCTCAGGATGATCGGAAAAGCACTCCCCTGCATGCTAAGTCTGTTTTATTCCCAGCCAAAATGAGAAGCCACGTCAAGCTGAGTTATAATAACCCATTTTCCACGTTCTGGAACTGACTCCAGATTTGGGGTACATACAAGCTGCAGTACAGCAGACCACCCAGAGGGATCTTCAGCCAAAGTCCTCAGTCAGGGACAGGGAACGAAGCTGGAAGTCTGCTGGGGAGCTTTTGACATTCTCAGGATATTTTCCCAATTTAAATAGTGCCTGTTACTGGCAAATGAATTTCCTATGTTTACCCCTCTTTTAAAACACCATACAACATTTCATTTTTGAGCGAAACCATGTAACGCATTCCCAACATTCTGCCCTGCAAAAGCTTTTTACCACCTTCCAATAATTTCCTGTTTTGTTGAATTATGAATTATTTATACACATTGAATATTTTTAATCCAAAACCTGAAAGCCCCCCCCCCCCCCAAAATAAAATGTATGGATTTTATATTGATCACACTTGCTATGGTAAAATTGGTGCAAGATCACAAAATTACTTGAGAAAGTCACCCATTACTTGAATGGCCTCTGACTGCATACAATATTAATGGTTCACATGATCTCAAAATAAATACTCCTGGCTCTGTAAGTTCCTTTAGTCAGTTAGTGCATTTCAAGTAAAGATTTAATCATGAACACCAGAACAACTCAAGGTTGAAGATGTAGTAAGCAGTGGTCAAGGGAAGACTGTATAACATTTAATTGATACATACAGTATACAGTAGAACATCACTTTGAAAATAACATAAGAACTAATGTACATACAGTACCACCCAGGCAGAGCCTAGATCACACTAATCCTTTGTACTGAGTGGCTGGGCAAGAAAGAACAGATGATGTCAACTTTGAAATGGCTACAGAGCTACAATGGCTGAGATGAAAGAAAATATCCATAAGTTATCAATATCCCAGTCAGTCCACAAAACCAGCCTCTGTGGCAGAGTGGCAAACCCATTTCAAATCCCACAAAAAAACAGCAAAGCATTTAAGTGATACTGCAATACTGCAAACATGTGGCAAAAGGTTTTGTGGTCAGACGAGACAAAATTAGAAGTTTTTGGTCTAAATGAAAAGCAGTTTGTCTGATGCAAACCCATAACAGCACGTCGCCCAGTCAACACCACCATACTGTCAAGCATGCTAATGGCAGCTTTGTGTAATCCGGATGTTTTACATAAGCAAAGACTGAGAAGCCTGTCAAGTTTGAGGGGTAGATGGTTGGAGCAAAGTATAGACAAATCTTAGACGAAAACCTTCCTCATTCTGCTAAAGTCCTAAATCTGAAATAAACATTTACCTTTCAGGAGGACAGTGGTGCAAAGCTCAAGGCCAGCAGCCATGTCACCCTGCAATTTACAATTGGCAACCCACTGAAGCTAAGCAGGTGTGAGCCTGGTCAGTACCTGGATGGGAGACCTCCTGGGAAAAACTAAGGTTGCTGCTGGAAGAGATGTTAGTGAGGCCAGCAGGGGGCGCTCACCCTGCGTTCCATGTGGGTCCTAATGCCCCAGTATAGTGACGGGGACACTATACTGTAAACAAGCGCCGTCTTTCGGATGAGACGTAAAACTGAGGTCCTGACTCTCTGTGGTCATTTAAAATCCCAGGGTGTTTCTCGAAAAGAGTAGGGGTGTAACCCCGGTGTCCTGGCCAAATTTCCCATGAATTTCCCCTCTATGAATTGGCTACGTTACTTTGTTCTCCTTCCCCCCCCCACTCCGACAGCAGGTTGGAGTATTCTCGGTCGCATTTAATGGCAACGTCAGCTCAAAGATTTGGTTCAAACCACCAAATGGAGAAGGGTGTGCCAACAAGCGGACCCTGCTGATGCGGGATTAATGCTAGGATGCAAAGCTCAAGGCCAGAGCTACTCCAAAGTGACTTAACAAGAAAAAGGTGGATGTGCTTGAGCTTGTCCAGTCATGGCCCTGACTTGAATTAAAAAGTAAATTTGTAGCAAGACCTCAAAACTTCTGTCTGTCACCATTCCCCAACAAACTTGACCAAGCTTGAAAAAGTGGAAGTTGGGACAGACTCTAAAGCCATATTTTCTCTCAAAGATGATGCACCAAAGATTTTTCACCAAATTTTGATTCAGGGTAGTGAATTTCTAGGCAATCAACATACTTTCGTTTTTTTATAGTTCTTTGCAGTTTTACCTGACATTTACATCTTAATTACATCATAATTGTGTTCAGCATTAAAGCTTAATTAAAACAACACTTTTTGAAACTGTATATGATAATCTGTAATTCAGCAAAATGAGACATTAGTTGAAGAGGCTGCAGTCTTTTACAACGCACTGTATGTGTTCAAGGTCATTAAAGACACACTAAAAAAGAAATTCTCCAAACTATTTTGTGTAACTTATTACACCATCTTACAGCACACATAAAAATAGTACTGTACGTGTATCTTAAATTTACATGATAGTGAACGACATTAATTAGGCCACAAAAGAAACATGTATTTTCATTTAAAATTCCAAAACAGAATACAGAATAATTGCCACAGACCTTCAAAGGCTTATAGAACTTTTGTCTCTAAACACCATTACTCCCCTACCAGGTAAGTAAAAAGTGAAAGTGAAAAAGGTAACGTGAAAGGGCACTCTTCATTAATCAGCTGAATAAATCATTGAATTTTTATTGTGACATTGAATGAACTTGGTATTTTTTCAACAATGGATTTAAAAAATGCCTTCAGAAAAGGCTTGATTGCCATCTTTACTGTATTAATCTAAGGATATATGTTATGTAATCAAGCAGACTCAGATTAACTACTCTTTTTAAAATTTATTTTGCAAACCTTTTTTCTCCTTCCTACCTACAGTACACTGCACATATGCAAGAAAACCAATAACACATTATTGCGAAATGCTCATTTCTGACTTTTCTGTACCTTATGTATCAACTAACTATACTCTTTCCCTTTAATCTTTAAACTGCTAGAATGACCAAAATTCTAACTAAGGAGCTGAAATGGACTATTTAACTCAAAACACGTCCAGGGGGTTATTCTGCCTGCTGGATTGGAACTTGTTTCTGTTATGCTGCAGGCTTGCAGTCTGTGGTTACCCAGGGTGACTGAGAGCTTTTCCACAAGGAGTCACAGTTGTACCATGGCTTTAAGATGTTGTCAGGTTGACTTTTGGTTTGTCCTTTTTCCCCACTAATCAGGCACCCAACTATTCCATTTAACCCATCTCCATATTATTAGAGTAGCTCAACTGAAGCGGTGCTGTCATTGAACTCTCACCCAGCAGTACTGATCTGACCACACATCCTTTTTAGATAGCTGATCCATGAACCGGTCTTAGTCTTGGAAATGGTCTGAGTGCTTGACCAGTGTCATCTACCCCAGTCGGCAGCCTACCCCTGAAACGACTACTTTAGCATCTAACAGTGGGCACCCAGTCTCTGCTGCAGCTTGTATGGCAATTCTGTAATTGCTCCTTGAAAACTGCTTGGCACAGTCTCTAGAGTAGACCCCTCTGAAGAGTGTGCACCTTAATTAACCTGGCTCTTGGTGCGCTCCTTGAATATAGCATTTGTTTTAGCATTTTTGTAGTTCTGTTTGTGGTACAATATCTTTTCCTTACAAACTTAAGAGTTCTTTTCAGTTTAATTCTATGTACTGTGTTCTCTTTCCTTGCACCACAAAGAGAAGCAGGGTCCTCTCTACCTCTTCATACTGCACTGGCACCTGAATCTCCCCTACCACTGTAATATAGTGTTCCCTGTCTACAGAAGGACTGGAGTTTTCTCCAGATGCCAGATGCCCCCATATCAAGTTGCATGGTCACATTTTTAGCTCCCAGCTGCACCTGGAATTAAATTCCTGTGTCGTATAGACCTGGGAAACAACAATTATTTCATCCGGTTGTACTTTTTCTTTTACGGAATCTGTGAGATACAGAAGTGTATTCAATCAGTGTGTAATGAACTTCAGTGTGTAAAGAACTTCACATTCTTTTCAAAATGTACCATCTATCCATAGCTGTGGCATTTTTATGCTGAACTTTTCTGGTGATGTAGGCCTCCATATCGAGATCAAGGTTGCTGTGCTCTGTGAGTCAGTGGTGCTGACTGTTGATGGGTGAAGGGCTATTGACAAAAGAGAGGTCAAGCTACTCTATGTGATATGCACATCTCTTCCCTTCCTGTGCCTTACATATGGTATCAACTTCTGAATTGAAATTTCAGAAGTGAACCAGAGTTCTCTAATGGACATTTTAACCACCCTGAACCTACTTTTCATTAGTAATCAATATAAGATCACTTTATTAGCCATATACAATTTCTTGCATTTGGAATTCGTTTTTCCGCATACCCCAGCTTGCTCTCCATGAGACACAGACACACAGACACACAGACAGGGAGAGAAGCCTGGGGTCAGAGCGCAGGGTCAGCCATTGTACAGCGCTCCTGGAGCAGTTGGGGTTAAGGGCCTTGCTCAGGGGCCCACTGGAGTAAGATTCCTCTGCCTGCCGTGGGATTTGAACCGGGCAACCTTCCAGCCACAGGCGCAGATCCTTAGCCACAGAGCCACTGTGCATGAACCTTCTCTGCTAAAATTAAAATATGTTATTTTTCCTTGATGGGTTTGGTAAGTAACAGTACTGAAATTGGGAAATGTCTCAGCATTTTCAGTCATGCAGACAGGAAGACCTGAATCTGACTAAACAACTGAACTGTGAACTTAAAGGTTTCTTATACAAATCAGGGCCAATTAATGCATAATGTATAATACGCAGAAAAAAAACTAAAATTCTAGAATTGGCACAGCTGAGTTTGCTTGTGAAATCTGTTGTCTGGATCATTAATTTTTTGATACGTTCAACAAAAATGCTATCAAAATTTAATTTTTTGCTCTTGAAAAATCTAACAGACAATCAACAAAAATTGAACTAAAGAGATGGTACAATATTAATAAAATAAAAGCAACTAAATGAAAAGGTTGAAAATTCAAAGGATTTAATGGCACAAATTGCCAAAGATTCTACACTGCAAAACCCCAGACAAGCTTGTAAATATCACTTATTAGACCGTTGCCTAATGATTATTGTTTAATTTACTTCATTAAGGGAAAATCAAGCATTTGCAACAGATCCTCAGTGAGGCTGTATGAGGTGCAGACCACAATTTCTCTTCCTAGGCCTACAATCTGCTACTTTTACTTTTTAAGTCTGAAAGGTTTTTTTTCCCCCTAGGTCTCCTTTTCTTCTCTCTTTTCTCTTTTACTCTTAAACTGAGAAACACTCTTTACAATAAACAAAACCCCAAGAGAGAATTCCCCAATCCATTAACAATGTACTTCCTCATTACAGCCACTAGACAGAAAGTTATTGACCTGGCACCAACCTCCTCCCCTACTAGAGACCTTGGTAAGGATGGAGATCCTTCCTAATGGGGAGAAGAGGGCAAACTCCCTCTCAACTCTCTCCGCTCTTCAAAATAGCCAGGTTTCTTAATTTGCCGGTGCAGGATAAAGAAAGAAGGATCTTGTCCACTCTCACTAACTTCCAGACAGGTCATTTTTCCCCTCAGGTGCCAGCCATGATGCCAAACCCAGTCATAAATAAATTAATAAATCACAAACAGCTGAATTATTTACACACAGGTGCTTTATATTTCATTGAGTCAGGTAGGTGGCCTCTAGTGGTGGTTCTATTGTCACTGCACCTGTGTTGGTTACCTACCACAGCTTTTGATTCCAGCCTCTCATTTCTGCTTGTTTTTTTGTGAATTTGACGTACTGGACTGTATATACTTCAAGGGGAAGTAGTTTGACCCTTTTGTTCCAAACACAAAAGAAATCTGATCTCACAGAAATCTGGAGGCCTTCACTGAATCTTTATAGTTTCAATGAAATGGGGCAGCTTTCTCCATCATCTTTTAAAAATCTTCCAATGTGATTTTAAGGAAAGGGGGGAATGTTGCAAATTACATTTGGTTCCAAAGGACATGGCTTGAAGAAACAAGTTTTAAAATGGCACACCTGCTTGAATTGTGAGTAATCAGATTTGTCTGCACTCTCTGCCTGTTGCACAAGAAATGGCCTCAAATATATATGATGCTGGAATGAGTAACAGAGATGATTATAGATCAGAAGAATGTTTCTGTTTGTCATTTATGATAGCAGACAGGATGCAATTAAAGAAAATGCTCTGGAATTTTTAATATATTTTATGTAGTCTTCTATATTCCAGAGTTGGAACAAATGGCTATCCATGTCCTCTATTATTAGTTGCTTGAGTTTCCTGTGTCCCCTCACTAAACAAACAGAAATTTACAGCTTATTAGACAGTACAGTTGTTTCACTGGCTACATTCTTGGCTGTGAGCTTATTGATTTTGGTTGTATATTATTTAGCCTTTGTATTTGTCAATGATACTCAATACTTTTTTGACTGAAATAATCATACATACTGTATAAATAGGTTAATATACAAAATATTTTTATTTCTAAAGTATTCCTTTTTTCATTTGGGGACAAAAATGTTAATGCATACTTTATTTCAAAAACAATATGTAACATGTTTCCTGTATATTATGTTTTAATCAGAATTTTCAGTAATGGCAGATTTGCTATCTGCCTGGTCAGGAGATGCAGATGTAGCTGAAGAGGTGTTAGTTATTAACTAATTAACAAAGTAATATTCCTGTTCTCCACCTAATCCACTGTATAGTGGGGCGGCTGATACAGGATGGCTGCACTGCATCACCTGTATTTTAGTTATGCTGCACTTCAGTGTTAGATAAAGTGGGTGCCTGTCTTTATGAGAAGCACTTTGGTATGAAACAAGTATTACCCTATAGGGATTTAAATGTTATATTCTGATCACTTTAAAAATGTCTTCATAAAGGAAGACTGGGTAACTTAAAGTATTACCATCCTTCTAGACTGTTGTACTGGGACAGATAAGCCATTAACTTTTTGGCAATATTTCAATTCCTATGTCAATCAAGATGGTGGCCTGACCTGTATTTTGGGGGGGAAAAAAATCCTTTCAAATATTTCTTCTGCACAGATTGAATGGGGACATGGAATATTTTATCAACCAAACCAAATAAAAATCAAACCAACCAAATAAAAACATTCATGGAAACTATGAAGGTGCAAAATACTTTCCATGAACATTTTTATGTCAAAAACTAATCGGAGAAACTGCACATGTTCAAAAGTTTGGCACCAAATTAACACCAAACATTATAGGCATAATGCTAGCAAAAAAAGGGGCTTCCTGTGAATATATAGTATGGTTCATTCATAAAGGAAATTAGCTGTCTGTCATTTCTTTTTTTTTTAACTTTCAATATATGGTTGGTAATACCTAACTCCCTCTTTTTAAAATGTGTTTGGTCTATTAACTCCAAGCATGATTAGTATAATTGTAGTAAGCTTAACATTATCTGACATGTTTGTTCCTGAAGATACAGTACAGTACCAAGAGAGCTGTGATAGAGTGCTTTTGTTCTTATAACTTAACCTCCCTCTGTCTTAGGAACCACTATACTAATAGAATCAAAACTTGATAAGCTTTAACTGTTCATGAAACCTCTTCTGATGTCAATCTTGCAGGTTTCTATGTTAGTGGGAAATCAACAGCTTAGTGTAATGCAGCCTATTATAAAAAAAAACTGCTCCTGTTCTAGAACTATACTGGATTACTCAACTCATTGTAGCTACTTATACAGTAGTATTGCCATTAAGTGTGACTCGAGATTTTCCACTGCTCGAGTTGATGAATATCAGAGACATGTAATGAAAGTATAAATCCTGGAAGCGTTTTTCACACTGTCATTTCAGTGAGTAAGCATTTCTTGTATATGAACTTCTGCAAAAACTATTTTTCGTGATAGGAGTCAGAAGTTAAATATATAAGACAGCCTGCAGATGTTGACAGTGTAATATTGTACAAGGTGGTGATGACAGTAAAAGCCGGAGGCTATGGTGTATTGTGTTATTATGTGCCTGTTTCAAAGATCAGATGTTGAGTGGAAGGGTACTTTGGATCTTTTTAGTATCTTGAATATAATTGGAAACCACACATTTCATGTTTTAATCAAATGACAGGCATTTGTCTACAGCTTTAGCCAATGGTTGGGAAGATTAGTATTGTCAATAATTCCAAAATGATTTTTGAACAATTTTTCCTGGTGCAGATGTTCAAGCTGATATTATCTGGCACAATTCTCATGGTGACTGTTGCTTTTCCTTTTCCAGATACCACCAATATGAAAGTGTTTTGCTTTGGCCTCATATTGAATTGCAAGACTATGATATCTTGTGATGTTTTGTACAGTAATATGACAAAATATGGAATAAAGTTAAAGGAGTGCGTTATGGGCTTAGTGACTTATAAGATGATCCCTGTAGCTTTTCTCCAGAAAAGAGCTCATCACAAAGGATTAATTAGAGACAATTTAAGAGCTTTCTGAGTTAATTTAGCACAGGTGTTGTTAGCAGAAGTCCTTTGGTCGATTGTGTACTGTATATGGGTTTGGCAGACTAGAGGGATTTGTGTTTTAGATCAGGAATTTGTGTGGAAAATTAGATGTATCTTTAAAAAACCTATAGGGAGCTAAGAAAGAAGAATTTTCTGAACAATAAAGTTTTTTTGTTTTTGTTCTCTGGGATGGATTAAGATCTGTGTAAAAATAACTTAGGTCTGCAAAAGGAGTAGTTTTGTAGTTGACAAAGAAGCTCAAGGACATCAATTTTATTTTCTTGGAGTACAATCTTGCCTGATAGAGGACAAACTGGAAAGCTGCCAGTTGTGTGACCAGCAAACTCCAAAGTTGTCACAATATATAACTGATTTCTACTGTGGGTAAACTTTACCACTTCCTCAAAATGGTAAAACTTTGGAGTATTTTTGAGAAACTTATAGTCTGAAATGTTTGAATAATTTGGAAAATTCTATTGCTTTGAGCTAAAAGCAATGCTTTTTTTTCCAATTTACAGAATTGGTATCATTTCTCTTTTGCTGTTTCTGTTTAGATTATTGGCCCTGAAAACTCACTATTCCTCAGAACTTCAACTGATCTGGTACAAATGGAAAAATGGATGGAAGCAATAATCACAACATACAAGGTAATTAAAATCAATACCTTAGATTAAGTACTGTGCATTCCATGAAACATTTTCTTAAAATCCAATTGGTATCTTGATTTTCTTTAACTTCAGCTATTAAGGTTGTCATATAATTTTTTGACTTCCTGAGAAACTATTCTGTAGAAACGATAACAGGAAGGCATGCTGTATTTGGATCCAATGATCATTTGGTTAAATACAACACATACCCTTTTAAAATATGCTAACTGTTAGCCGCAGAGGAATATCACGTCAGTTACATATAAACTGTGACTTCTAAGATGCCGACCACAAATGAAAGAGAAGTCTCACTAATGTGTAATTTGATTTGGTTAAATATTTCTACTCAAATGTCTGTTTAAAATCAGATTGGAACTTTCCTCCTTCCAGTAAATAAAAGAGAACCACATGCCAAAGACGAGAATTCTGGAAGTAAAAATATTTTTTTTTCAGAAAGTAAACCTTTTATTCCTTCTTTTTGCTTTCTTCCCTCTGTGGCAGTTTTCCTTTTATTCCAAAGTGTAAATGTGTATAGGGGTAGAATATTCTGTATCTGAAACAGCAAGATTATTTTTCCATTACAAACAATTTAATATTGATGTACTGTATGAGTTTAAATTTACCACGCTCTGAAGGGGTTTGTTTGTAATTTAATTCATTCTTTTTTTTTCTTTTTTGACTTAAAATACATGTAATCTGCATTTATTACTAGTACACCAGAGCCTTTATTTTGCAAAACTATCATGAATCAAGTGTAGGGCTTTATATCTTATTTTCAGTAAGACAAGACAGATTCACCTTCCTCTGCTTTGTGGTTTTACATTATTGATAGGATAATTACTTGTGGAACAGCAACAGTTCATTGTGAAACAATGTCTAATATCAAGGAAGTAGCTATTAATGGTTTTGGATGTACTGTATAGTAAGTTATAAAGCAGATTCTTGATGCAATGGGACAAGAACAAAACAGTCAGCTCAAGCATCCAATTGAAATTTAATTGCACACCTGGATGAACGAAACCTTTTCAAAATAAATAAAATAAAAATAAATTAAAATGAAGAAATGCTCTGCTCACTGCATATCATTGCTAAATCAATGATTTAGTATACACTTTTTTTTAAAAGTGCCAGCGAATAAGCTTTATTCCCAAGCAGTTTGGCAGAATTGTACTGTAAATGCAGAGAGCCAAAGTTATACACAATTGTTTCTTTCAACTTGATATCTGTTTCTGATATTTTCCCTTTGTAATGACTAGGGTCTGTTTGTAAATTAGCTGTTTTTTTTACATTCGTGTCATTTTTGTTATATAAAATATCCATAATCTGGTATTAATTTCACAGTAATACTCCTTACTTTATAGAATACCCAGCCATCCTGACAAGCTGTATCCGAGGTTTACATTTCTGCACATTCAAAGACCTATTGTCTTACTGTAACAATGCTAAAAGTTTTGTTTGTGATAAAACATAAAATTTGTGTAGTGTCTCGTTTCACTGGCACCAGGTACAGTATCTGTACATGGCTGTTTCTATTCCATGAATGTTATTTTCAGCCAAGTTTATGAAAGTAGATAATTTTCTGTCTGTGTTAACGGCAGACAATAAATAAATACACTAAATAGTTGGTGACTGGCTGAGGTTTTTCTTGGTTGCTTTCTTTTGCTGACACTATAGACAGGATGAGGAGTACCACCAAGTTCCTTGGAACCAGTGTGAACAAGCACCACCTATAAACAGCCTCAACAGCCAATTGGCAAATGCATGATTCCTGTTAGTTTTCAAAAAAGTTAATTTTCTCTTTGAAAGGCTAAAACTGTCCTTCATCATCACAATTCTTTGTAAAACCAATTATACAGGAGTTATTTGACTGCCTGTGACCTTTTCTCACAGAGAAACAATACTATGTGAGGATTAATAATATAGCAATTAAAGTGCAACACAGCATATAGAAAACGTAAAGAAAATTACAAGCCTTTAAATAGAAAAAAAAAAGAAGATTCTTGGGATTTGCCTAACAGTCTACAGTTGAATGTAATAGTAAGAACAAAAAAAAAAAACACTTTGAAAAGGGGTTTTCACAAAAATGAATATTTGGGGATCCAAAAACATACAAGTGAAGAAGTCGAGCAAAATTTCAGGAACTATAAAAGGTATGTTAGAAATTGAGGGAATAAACTCAGTGCTTTAGGGTTTACCAGACTGACTAAACTGGTAAAGACGTTTGCCTGAAAGCAGACTCTGTGTTCATGGGTATGAGTCTTGGGTCATGTCCCTAACCAACTATATACAGATTCCCCAAGTGGTGGTGCTCAAATTTGTGGGAGCGTAGGATTAGTCATCCTTGTCTCCCTTAGCCAGCAATGACAGAGAAACGGGACCTTGCTTCTGATCTTGGGATCTTGTAGGAATACAGTGATATTGGTGAAGAATGTGTCTCTCTAATGATTCCTCCTGATCTTCTGGAATGGAGCTGTGCTGTTTGTAACATATTGAAAGACGAATGCCTCAAAGGTGGATTGGTGGAATCTGACCTCTTTCTCCCCAGTGTGTGGTTGAAGGCTTAGTAGCTGTGAACCAAAGAATGAAAAATACACCATTAGCATTTCCCAATATTGTGGGTAAAAAGGATCAATGATTCTGCATTTAGTAAAGAAAATTGCCAAGGTTCTCAAAAATTATATTTTTGATAACCTGTTTCCATTGACAAATTTGAAATTAATGATTAAATTATTAATTACAACTACACTATATAACTTTTCCCAAAAGAGCCTAAAGTACCTCCCCTATAGAAGGGCCCTTATCATCCACCACAGGTATGGAATTACTGGAATTATTGGAACTGCAATTTCTCACTGTGATGCTCTTGTTTGAGCAAAATGGTCTTTTTTAATGTTTTATATTCACCAATGGATAGTTTTATGAGGTACAATAGTGTATGAAGTACAAAAATATGAATGTGTGCAGAATCTGAAATTATAAGGGATCCCCTAAACCACAAGAATTTCAATTGCATACTGTAATTGTAATTGTCCTAAACCAGCGCAGATCCAGAATTATTGTAAAAGTTTCACATCACTTCAGAGTCAACACATTTGTCTCTGTATGTTCTCTCAGATGGATTTTGATTATTAAGCCACAACTCTTTTCAAGCAAATCAAAAACACCTTTCAGTTAGCAAACATTTTTGAGTTTAAATAAAGTGTTTATTAAAAGGCTATCACCTTACGAAATTTTATTGATGCCTTTTTGAAAAAGACCAACGCATACTGTAAGTTAGATGTTCATTGCAGTGTGCTTGTGCACTATCAGTGTTCATGTGACATATGCCAGTTGATTGACTAAAAGTTAACGGATGATTCCTACAGATGGTTGGACAGATGCAGACTGACAATATGCAAAAGACATGCTAATGTATTTTCACTTAGCTGAGCAGTTGTGCTGCAGCTCATACAGAAGACTTTGACTCTGTAGTTACTATTGACGGGAGACTGTCGTGTTAGATTTTTGTAATTTAGGTTTCAGGGTTGCATGGCAGGAAATCTTTTGCTCTATCACAGAGTAAGTGTGATTAATGCCTATTAAAGCTAGAAAGACTTTGAGGGCTTTAATTATGCATTATAGAGTATGATTATGGGGTGTTCATTTCTTTCTGGCAGTACATAATGTATTTTTCCTGTCACGGCGCCTTCTGGTGACTATCTTTTTCTTAAAGAAGAAATAAGCAACATTTGACTCTGATATTTCTTCAATATGCATGTATGATTGTACTCATTATCAGCACATCCAGATTCATTTAGTAATCTATTCTTTCAAATCTAAGGACCTGTGTAAGACCATATCAAGATTGAAGGAGCCATATCATTAATATTGCTGAGATGGGTACGAGGTTCAAAAAACATTTAAAGAAAAAACTTAGAGGAAAGCCAAATAAAACTGTGTTGATATTTTTCCTCAACATAAACAACTTAAAATAAACAACTTAAAATAAATGTTGAAGTTCCCTCATAAAAGCTTTTGCAAGGCTAACATTTCTAATTGGAGGAATCCTTTGAGGGGAATGAATTAAGAGGCTCTTGTAAAACATGCCTTCCATGCAGCATCACTCCCTGTTCTAACCCACATCACAGACAGATGGCAAATGTTTGTTTGTTTGTTTGTTTGTTTATAGGGAGAGGGGGGCCTTAAGCCAGATACTGTAGAAAGAGAAGCTAGCTGTTTTGCACTTTTATGAAGGAGTCAATAGTAGGTATGAATACATGACTGTTCTCATTTATATAAGATGGGCAGTACTGGTGAATCACCTTTACATACAGTACTTGTGGGGAATATAGTGCATACAAGTGATTGGATGCTTAAAATGTACCAATGTTTTAGGTTTGCTGATAGATAAGGATGTCTAAACTGTATACTGCACTATAGCCTTTAATAGCTCCAAAATATTACTAAAAATAGGACAAAATGGTGTGCTGATAGTATAATCACTATTGTGTTCCTTCCTGGTAGTAGATTATCTGTAGCATTACAGTGCCTAGGACCCACGATTAGAAACGGGAGTAAAAAAAAAAAAATTCTTTGTTTTTACAGTCATGCTTGGTCTGTACAGTTCTAGTGCAGTGTTTGCATAGAAGAAAGCTTATCATGCAGCAGACTGCTTCATTAAATACATAGTGTGCACAACTGCCTCCTAGTAACCTCTGGAAAAGATCTAGTAGATATTGGGATAATGTTTGAATCCAGAGGATCTAATACTCTTGAATGTGTGACGGAAAACTGAGAAGCTACTAGTTATACATTCATTATAGGAATGTGGTCCAGTACAGACAGACAGACAGGTGAGGGAGACATCAGTCCAAATTGTGCTGTTTTTAATATTAAAACATTACCAAGTGAATGGGATAAGATAACATGCGATCAGGAAATATCGTAGCTCTCTTTTTGACTTGGAAACCTTCAAGAATCCTCTTTTTTTATTGTTATTATTGAAGTCCCAGACTTGTAGGAAATATTTTGAATTCTTCAATGTTTGCATCTGGAAGACAAATTACTTCCTTGTGAAGAGAGACTATTTTTACTTCATGAATGTTTGATCTCTTCATGAACCATTTTTGCCCATCAAAATAAATTGGTCTATAAATTTTAGTAATGTATTAATGGAGTGCTTTGCTAACACTTTGAAATATGAAAAATTAATTTAAGATCATAATAACGAGGAATATTATTTTAAGTCTGTCTCATTTTTTTTCGTCTTTGTTTTTGACAACTTTTCTTCTCAGTGCTATGTATTCCTAGGTAGAACTGATGTTCTGGGCTTCATCTTCTACAGTAAGTTATAAAACACAGGTTGTAGTGGAAACTGTATTGCCTGTCTCACAGCTTCTTGCTATCATCTGAGTCTGGACTGTAAGGCCTATACACATACTGTCCATGATGCAGGCAAAAATTAGAACAAGAGCCTTTTGATTTTGCTATATCAGATAGTGCAGCAGGTAAAAACACTTTGTATTAAATGTGGCCAACAGGTTGTCACTTGTAAGGCATGTAGGCTGTGATTCTGGAGAGAATAAAGCATTAACAAGTGTGAGCTGGGTGCTTGAGCTTAGAGTCTAAACAAAAGATCAACTATGCCATTCAGCTACTGCAGTATGGGTGTCCTAAAAATCCAAAGCCTAGTGACTGGGATCTCCTATGTGTGGTGTTAAGATTGGTTCAACACTGTTCAGTCTGGGTGGAGAAAATGTTGAGATGTTTGGTAAATTGTCCACAAACAATTCCTATTGCTGGTTCGGAGCATTTAAAGAACTTGGTGGAGAAAAAAGATGATTTGATATCTGTCCTTATCTTGAATGATGCTCACCTGGTTGCATCCAAGATAGACGCTGAGTCAACATTACATAAATTACTGGGTTACTTCTATAGTACTGTATTACCAAGTCATGATTATATTATGGAACAAGTAATAGGTTTATTCCATGCTGAAAAAAAGAAGAGAGAAAACACAACTTCTGCTCACACCTGAAGAAGGCTCCACGGCCGAAAACGCTGTGTTTTCTCTCTTCTTTTTTCAGCATGGAATAAACCTATTACTTTAGGTTCCTTTATATTACTATTACTTGTTCCTTTGCAGCCTACGCATGCTGACGCAGCTACCCACCTGAACTACTATGATTATATTATGCCAATACAAAAAAACAGTGCTTTTTCTTTCTAACAATATTTGCAAAATTCTATAATTTTGAGACGGAAGAGACATTCACAAACAAGATCTTGACAAAAAGAACCTAATTCTTCTTCTCTGATAGTTCACTATTATTTTCAAGGATTTGACCTAGTAACTACCTTACCTAAATTGTACATACTGCCAAGTACTGTATGTACACATTTACAAAAAAGTTATGAAAATATATAGTGAGACATTGGTACAATGTAATAAACACATTTTATACAGTATATAGTATTTAGGTTATAGGTTTATTCCATGCTGAAAAAAAGAAGGAAGAGAATACAACGTTTCGGCCGTGGAGCCTTCTTCAGGTTTGAGAGAAGAAGGTGAGGTGAGCCTCACACCTGAAGAAGGCTCCACGGCCGAAACATTGTGTTCTTTCTTCTTTTTTTCAGCATGGAATAAACCTTATTGTTTAAATTACTTGTTCCTTTGTAGCCTACGCATGCTGACGCAGCTACCCACCTATAGTATTTAGGTTGCCTGCTTTATGTTAATGAGTTAATTATGATTTGCCACACAAGCACTTAATAATCTGTTATATTGTAATTCTTCATGGATGTTTTGATTGAGAAAACAAATAGTGAAAGAATAAAGCAGGACCTTGGAAAATAAGATGACATTAATGGTGAAAAATGGATGGCAACATGAATTTAATTTGACATGAAAGGGTTTGGCTCTTCAGTTAATCAAAATAAGCATCTTTACAGATTAAAAATAATAAAATCACAAAAGCATAATGTGTCTAGGCTTGATATGAAGTAGTCTGAGTAAATACACATCTTGATATTCTACTGAATATTTTTTTATTTTAAATGTGTCTTCACTATGCTGTTATTATTGTATGTTGTAATTTTAACTGGTAGCTAAAGATGAAGACACCCATTTTTTTTTCCAACTTTTTCACAATCAAGTCAAAAAAGATATCGGGACAAGAAATGTTCAAGTATCCAGAACAATCAGATAACAGAATCCCTTTTCACTGCAATGTCTTATCTCCTCTAGGGCAACCTGTATTGGACAAGATTACGGTAATTGTTTTGTTCAAGATGTTCTTATCATGATAAAGGTTGTTTTCTGGATTGAACCAAGGGCAAGGCCAATTAAAAAAAGACCTTCACCAGTCTGCCATATTAAATCAAAATATTAGTTCTATTACACAGATATTAAAAGGACCTGGGATGTCTCAATAATGAACTTCAGAAGAATGAATTAGAGAGGATTAAAAGTGAAGGATGCTTTACAAATTCAGTGTTTACATGCCAGCAGTGTAACCTAGGATTGTGTGACTGATGTGATAATTGGAAAGGGATAAGCCAAGCACTCACTAGCCCTGGGAAAATATCTCGGTCTAAGTCACAGTGCTGACAAATCATAAGCAGGGGTGGGAAAAGCAACCTTTACCGTCATGGGGGGGGGGGAAAGGCAGAAGAAAAAAATGTACACCAATGGATTCATGAACAGACAAAGTGAGAGTAAAAATGAACTTAGACAGGGCAAAGGTCATGTTTAACAAACATGCATATTCTATGACGATTGCTAGTGGAACAAAGCTTAAAGAAGGCCCTACTTGTGTGAATCTGGGACTATTAGGGACACCAAAATGGGGAAAAAGAAAAAATGGAATGGACTGCTTTCAGAAGGTTAAGCTATAGTCCTGAAAGGGAAAGTAGCCTTGCTCCTCAAAGAGTAATGGGCTTTGAGCAATGAGTTCTCCCTGTGTTTGCATACATTCAGATCTAAATCTTGGGCAATGAATGCAGAAACGCTGACATACAATGAGAAAAATAAGAGTGGATAAATGAGCAAGAATGAGATGTGAATGTTTGTGATGGAACTAATATGAAAATGTGCTGGAAAAAAGAAATAAGTGTTGGACAATTTTATCCAAGAGACAAAATTTGTCCCAAGAGACAAAAGAGAACCACCCAGGGGGGCTTCATGAAAGGTGGGAAAAGTGAAATTAAGACGCTCACATGAGTGAGATGGATGTGAAAAGCCAGCAAAAGGGTTATGTGGAGGGATCTTATACAGGCTTTAATTCAGTAGTGCAATGAATAGGATAGCTGAGATTCTTCACCTATGTGATGCTGAGCCACTATCAAAACTTATTTAATAACAATGCATATAATTGTAGAGTGACTTGGCTCTACATAAAGCAATGAAATGTTTAATGTTTTGATTTTCTTTATTTGTACTGTGTACATTGTACAGCAAAATGCTTAAGCTGAGTTAAAATTCTGAATGTTATGCTGTTCTAATTTACATGATTCTCATACTATTTAGCAACAGGGAAAAATTAGTTTAGTTTTAGTTTTGATGCAGGGTTTTAATTCAACCTAGTGATTAGCAGGTGTCATTGAATTTCTTGTAATTAAAAGTGTTGTTGCTAGCCATTTAATGTATGCTAACTATTTCAAAATCAACAAACAGACTGAAGAAATGATCTTTTTTAGATTGGTATGTAATGTACTGTAGTGTCTGTTATTATCTTTTAAATAAGTATTCCTTTCTTTATAATCTTGTCAAAAGTAATTCAAATTGTTGTGCATCTGAGCAAAGACAAGCCTGATTTTTTTTCTTCTGACAGATACAGGAACAGAGATACTGTACAGAAGTTTTCTGAAAAATCAATCCAATGTCCTTTTAATGCTAAAATCCCAAATTACCTACATCATTTTAAAATAATATGCCTACTGTACATCATTCTGGTTTGTTTGTTTTTTTTTAGTGGGGGGGTGTTAGGATTGTTTATAAACATTAATTTATATAGTGTTCTTCAGTGTGCCTGAAAAATAGACATCACAGAGACAGTGATGTCATCCCCTTGCAACGTGTATAGCACTGAGCTCTCCTGGGGCAAGAGTCCTGGCCTTTTGTTGGAGCTGACTTCCGTGCTGTCAGACGAGTGACTCTTAAGCCGGAGTTACCCGGGAGCGACCATGATCAAAACCTGGTAGGAGATAAACTGCAAGCAGTACATCACAATAGTGATTAATTTTTAAATGTCCATGTGGTATCATACTGGTGCAAACTTACTGATGTACAGCTAAAGTATGGACAAGAATAGCAAATGGATAGTATAAGCTTGTAGGATATATATATATAAAAATACCATGCTGTATACTGTAGATTTGCAATTATATATTATAAACTCTTTCACAAGGAGTTACTATTTTAGCTGATCTTTGTCCTTTTTAAATGTACATCTCATGCCACTAAAACACTTTCTTGTGTAAAATAAACGTCAAAATGCTCAGGTGTCTTTATATTCCTACACAATACCTACTGGTAATTCTTGCTTGAATCAACTTTATCAACTAAGACGGAGCAAAGCCTTGCTGTATTTGAAGATGTGTACCCAAAGTTGTTTAGAATGTTGTTCTCTAATCAAAACAGGATCATATTCACCAACAGATTAATCTTTGGTCAACTACGTTTTTAAGCAATTACTCCTGCGGTACAGGCTAATCAGGGGGTTTATACAAAAGCTTATTAAAACAAACCTACCCATAATGGCAGCCATAGATTTCTAATGTTCTCTTTTCTGTGCCATAATACTAGGCCACAGATAAGGTCTTAGGATAAGGACATCTATTGCATTTCTAAACTGAGAATGTTGTATAATGCCTTAAATATCAAACAGCATTCTACTGTCTTACTGGGGCTGTTGAAGTGGGAATGCAATACCAGTCTTGATTTTCATCTTGAAACCTGAAACAAAGCTGTATTGTGGGCATGCTGTTCAGGGATTTATTACACTAGTTTATGCAAGCCAGCTTACAGTTCAACGTCTACTGTATTTGTCAAGAATAACCCCCTTTTTCTCAGTAGTAAATAAGTATTCCTCATTAGCCTGATCTGAGAATAGTCAGCATGAACAGAAATATAATGGGCATATTGTCTTTTGGCAATTTGCCATTGGGCAAAACGTTTGTTTGTAAGTCTGCCATACCTGTTAACAGGGTTAAAAAAAGTAAACTTGTTTACCCTTTAGAGGATGAGCTAGAAATAGCATCTGAGATTTTTCTTCCATACATGCAGACATCTACTAAAACATATTCTAAACATGTGCAAGGAAATTAGGTCCTGCTTATTTTAGTATTTTTAATATTGTTTTCGTATGCATTCATTAATTGGGGGGGGGGGGGGGGGGGACAACATTTTTGGACTTACTGGTCAAACACGGTAAGTCCTAAATCACTCTTTTGGTGGCAGTGTCCTGTATGTAGGACATGTAATCCATCCACAAGAATCATATTTTATGAATATTAATAATAATTTGCTTAGCAAACACTCTTATCCAAAGCAACAATATACTGTGTTATTTTGCCGAGATGGAGAAGAATCAATCTTCAGATATACTGTAGGTTTTGGTAAACTCATACAGTTTACAGACATACAGCTTTCAGTAAAATCTTCATACAATACAAGAGCCTGATGGCTGGCTATAGGAAAAAAAGGAAAAAGCTGTCCAAATACCATTTATGAACGCTGGCCTTTCAACGCTTCAGAATCAAGTGAAGAAAGAATATTTAATCAGAATATTTTTATATTTTACTCTCAAGCCTAACAGAAGGATTTCTGAAAAAATCCCTGGGGCTATCAAATATCTAGACAGGCTGCTACTGTGGCTGGCTTGACAAGACAACGGCTTCTCTAGTGCAGCTACCGTAATATGCTAAAGATATTTTGGTAAGCCAGATTTCAAATGTGTGTGGGCCTTCTCCTAAGGATCATAGTGCTGCAAGATAGGCAAACACCTAACCTTGTATGTATTTTCTCATCGCATTCCTAATAAGACATCAAACATATAAAACCTGTAGTTCGGGGGATTTTTATTCTGATGATTAAAACTACCCATCCATTTTTGCAAAAAACATTTTCAAATTTGTGTGAAGGTAGTTGTGGTATTTTCATTTAGGGTAAGTATAGCTCTGAATATAATTTTATTTCTAGACGTACAGTAATTGACTCGGATATTTCTGAGTGCTTAGAAGTGAGTCAGACATCAGTCTTATGGATTTATGTTTCTATTAAAAGCAATCTAGTTAGTCTCCATAAACACTAAAAATGTAGTAGTTTTTTTTCATTTTGTAAAATACAAAAGAAGTTAGTCATTTTGATCTATTTCATCTAAGATTCTCTTCAGGGCCTACACTTCACTCAGTCTTTCAGCAGAAGTGACTACACCCTGTGGCCTAAATTCTGTTCAAGTGTGCTGCATTAAACTATTTTAAGGTGGGTTGTCTTTTGATGCATCGGATCTGTAAAAGTAAACTGTATGTAGGTCATCGTTTTATCCCTTCAGATTAAATAGCAGGAACAGAACAACAAAAACAAGAAAGGAGAGTGAACTGGATTACTAGCCTACTTTGTTTTTTTTTTTAGTGTACAGTATTTCACTGAAGTATTTTCTCACTCAGTGCGCATCAATACACATCAATGAAAGGTTATTCATATCAATCACTAAATGGTGTTATTCATAATTGTATTTACTTATTTCTAAGGTATTGCATACATTATTTAATTCTTTTCTTACAGTATATTTAGAAAAATGATCACATAGTATTATGTCACTGAGCATTTTTTAAAATCCCTTTTTTTTTGGTGAGGTTTAGTTATTAAAACTTCTTGGTTGTGCATTTGAGTTCATACTTATGCTTTTGCTTGCAACTTTAGCTTATGTGTAAAGGTCTTGTTCCCATTAAGGTAACTGTGGTCATTTCCATCATGCTGAAAAATGATACACAGGCTGCCAGTAGACAGACAAGACATTATCTTATGGGTAAAATATTTCATACACAGTAGTGTCTTCAGTAATGTCCAGTTAAAGCGTTGTTGCCATTTCTTCTCATATGTCATTCACCAGCTTTCTCTCATACTGTAGTTCTTCTATTGGGCATTATTTGTTATATATTACCTTCTAAGAAAATAAGGTATTCTTGGATCCCTAAAAGGAAAATAAAACAAAAGTTTGCTTTGCTTTGAGTAGCTTGCTGTTGCTCTGTATTTGCTGTAATTGCATATGATTTATGGCTCACTTAGAGGGACATACCTCCCACAACACATACCTTTGTGATCTACAGTTCTGTTTAACTCCTTGATTGTTACAAACTCAATAAACAAACAACTGTCTGTCAATAAAGTAATAAATTCAACTGGAAGCCCATGTGACTCTTGAAGAACAACCAATCAGTTATCGCTGATCAGTAAGAGAGTGCAACTTACAGGTGGGCCAGTGATGTCAACACCTGACCTTAAAACATATTTGATAAATTGGTCGGATTTAATATTTAAGGCATCAGAGAGCTAAAAAGCCTGCTGGACTGTGGATGTCATCTATCGACATGGTGTTTCGTCAATCAGTATCTGAAACTGACATTTATCACTTTTCATATTATTCACCCTCCGGAGAGAATCTTTTATTATGTTTATTAGAAAAACTGTTATTTAATACACTTTAGAGAAATGATTGATAAAATAACTAGCAAGTGAACCTGGTGCAACAGGGCAACAAGTTGTCTCCCGTATTTGTCTTAAAATGTTTTTCAAAATAAAATTTTTATTTGACATTACCAATAAATTACCTAATTTTCTAAATTAGTTCAAAAGAACAGCTTTGATTTTATTTTGTATAGTAAAAATAAGAACTGAAGATTTTGGAGTATGTGGTTTCCTAATGGTTGTCTCCTAACAAATTGTTGTTAGATAACATAACCATTTGGTTGCAACTAAATCAGTGTCTGGTCTCCTAATAACTCTGTTTTCACTTGTATTTGTTAAATCTCAGCTCCCATTTTTTGTTTTTGCTCCGAATGAAAGATGCTGTTTCAGGTTAACAAAAAAGAATTCTGTGTCATTGAACAGTGTACTATAAAGACTCCCTTTGAGCACCAGTTCGGGGAAATAAATCTGAACTGACTGATAAAAGACATGTTTTGATCTTCTAGAAAGTGTGATGGGAATTGGATCTCTCTTAAGCCACAGTGTGTACTGAGTCATGAAAAGCCCAAAGCTGCTCTGCATTAACATCTCGGACATACAAAAATTCAAAACATCCTGTTTGAATGGGGGGAAAAAAAGCAGGTATCCTAGCAATTGCACAGAATAACACAAATGAGAAATAAATGAACTTTTTACAGAGCCTAATTTTTAAATCATAAATATTTAACATCTCTGAAATAACGAACATGAAGATGAAAGCTGTTGACTATTTTTTCCAGCTGTGGTCTTTGTGTTGAAACTCTTAAGAAGAACATTTGTAGTGCATACTGCATTAATGTATTGTAACGCAACGGGGGCTCCGGCGGGCGCCCTTGCCACATCTGGTCGGCCCCATCCCGACTGAGGCTCGAACCCGGGACTTCCGCGTCTCTCTGCAGCGACCTAGCCCCGTGAGCTAAAGAGAGATCTCTCTACAGCCCAGTAGCTGTAGTCCTGCTATCACAGGGAAGGGCGGTGACGTCACCTGCTCTGGTACGCCGGCTCTTACACAGTACCTGTCCGCCGTAAGCGTTACACTCTCCCCCGCTTAAATCGCCGTCCCCGGCGAAGGGCTATCCCATCCCGCTTCTGACACCAATGTAACGCAACGGGGGCTCCGGCGGGCGCCCTTGCCGCATCTGGTCGGCCCCATCCCGACTGAGGCTCGAACCCGGGACTTCCGCGTCTCTCTGCAGCGACCTAGCCCCGTGAGCTAAAGAGAGATCTCTCTACAGCCCAGTAGCTGTAGTCCTGCTATCACAGGGAAGGGCGGTGACGTCGCCGGCTCTTACACAGTACCTGTCGGCCGTAAGCGTTACACAAATGTAACGCAACGGGGGCTCAGGCGGGCGCCCTTGCCGCATCAGGTCGGCCCCACACCGTCCGGGGCTCGAACCCGGGACTTCCGCGTCTCTCTGCAGCGACCTAGCCCCGTGAGCTAAAGAGAGATCTCTCTACAGCCCAGTAGCTGTAGTCCTGCTATCACAGGGAAGGGCGGTGACGTCACCTGCTCTGGTACGCCGGCTCTTACACAGTGTCTGTCGGCCGTAAGCGTTACACTCTCCCCCGCTTAAATCGCCGTCCCCGGCGAAGGGCTATCCCATCCCACTTCTGACACCAATGTAACGCAACGGGGGCTCCTGCGGGCGCCCTTGCCGCATCTGGTTGGCCCCATCCCGACTGAGGCTCGAACCCGGGACTTCCGCGTCTCTCTGCAGCGACCTAGCCCCGTGAGCTAAAGAGAGATCTCTCTACAGCCCAGTAGCTGTAGTCCTGCTATCACAGGGAAGGGCGGTGACGTCACCTGCTCTGGTACGCTGGCTCTTACACAGTACCTGTCGGCCATAAGCGTTACACTCTCCCCCGCTTAAATCGCCGTCCCCGGCGAAGGGCTATCCCATTCCGCTTCTGACAACAATGTAACGCAACGGGGGCTCAGGCGGGCGCCCTTGCCGCATCAGGTCGGCCCCACACCGTCCGGGGCTCGAACCCGGGACTTCCGCGTCTCTCTGCAGCGACCTAGCCCCGTGAGCTAAAGAGAGATCTCTCTACAGCCCAGTAGCTGTAGTCCTGCTATCACAGGGAAGGGCGGTGACGTCACCTGCTCTGGTACGCCGGCTCTTACACAGTGTCTGTCGGCCGTAAGCGTTACAGTATGCTCTTATTTTCCTCCTTTAGCCTCCTCAGTTTTGACAAATCTTTCATTAGTTTTCCCAAGCTTGCATCAACAGACATAAACCTTTTTTAAACAAAAAAGACTGTTCTGAGAATATATTGATTGAGTACAGTAGATGGAGGCAATTTCCTACTCGGTTGTGCAGTATTCCTAGAAAATGAGATGTGTGACTACTTTTGAAACAACTTAATTCTGCTGTAAATTGCTTTATCAACTTTCAAACAAGAGTTATTTATCAGTTTAGAAATGCCAATGTATTATTTAATCTGTGATCAAACTGAAGGAGTATACACTATATACCTGTAATTATGTTATGACATTTTTAGCTACTTAGTATTATCTTCATCCTCTGCCCCAATAGTGATGTTCAAAAACCTGTATGCTTCTCTTCTCTATTTAAATTCATTGTTATGGGAATTGCGAGATTCAGTGATGAAGACTTGATGACAACCATATGTATGGCATGTAGTTGATTTTCTTCCATTGCCAAGCTGGATAAAGTATTCACCAAAAAAAAGAGTAATGGACATACTGTACCTTTTTTTTCTTTCTGAAAAAGGGTCTTTGTAGGTTTAATGCTTACATTATTTTATATAGTATATTTCTAAGTTATGCATTTGTAAGTTGCTTAATTGTTTTGTACACTACCACTTCTTTTTCTTGAAAGGTCTTAAAATAGTAGCTTTTGTTTTGTAACAACTTTTAAAAATAGAAAAGAAAGTGATTAAAATATTAAATATTCCAGCAATTAAAAGGAGTCGTTTATATAACATTAGCTGATTTTCAGTCCTTAATGAGTTCTCCGCACCACTAGACCTGGTGATCTAGTGAATTTGATAAGCTGCCACTTGAGTTATTTTGGAGCAGCATGTTCTAACAGCTATTGAGAGTTTAACCCAAGGGAGAAGTGGTGAGACGTTGAATCATTTTTGTTTTTCACCAGTCGTTAACTTGTAGAATTTGTCTTTCCAAATGTTTTTTTTTTTTGCTTTTGGAAGCACAAGAAAGCAGGGGTATTTAGTGACTGTACATTTTGCTTTGCTTCACTGAGATCATTTCAGGAGCAGTAAGAATTTTGTTTCACTGAGTAGGAATTTCCTGCATACTGGACATTCCGAACTCCAGGAGGATGATGGGTTAGGCAACTGATAATCCAGAATATTTCCAGGAGAAATTCGGCAGTTTACACACATTACAAATAGGAAAAAAGAGGGGTGCCAAGATATAATCTAAACAGTGAAACTGGTTAAAATGTTGTTAAGCATTGTAACATTGGAGGCCAGTTTAGTAAATAAAATCTTTGGTGGTATGTTTGTTTACTGGGACTTACTAGACAGAATGGACATTGTCATAGCCGTATGTTAATGATTTGCAACTTACGGTTTTCAAATCCAGACATGAACCTTGGGCATCTGCTGTCCAGTGCCATAGAGAAAATGTTCTGTTTTTTTCTTTTATTAAAATAGAAACCACTTGTCCTTGGTGGCTTGGTTGTCAGCTCTACTGTGTACTCTCTTATCTAAGGTATGCCAATTGGTGAAGGCATTAGTGCCATTTGCTGCTCTGCTTGTAAAATCAGGCTGTTCAATATAAAGAGACAAATGATCAAATTAATTATTCTATTTGTAGATTAAACCCTCTACAGACTCTTCCTTTTTTAACACAAACCTAAAGAGATCTCAATGTGTCGCCAAACACTGAAATTAAAAATACTTTTTTTAGATTGGGGTCCAATCTTGGAGGGCGCTGTGTCTTGAAGTTCTTACTGGAGCTAAACTTTAAATGATCAGGTTGAGCTAATCATTGGCTTAACTGGATTCATTAGACGGCTTTTCTCATATCCTGAGGTCCTACTGTGGTAAAGAATCCCCTAAAAACTGTTAGATTGTAGCTCTCCAGATCCAAAGCTAGACAATTCTTTCAATTTCCTAAAGCCACCAGCACTTTCTTGTGATGTTAAATATTTAGACTATTTTGGTTAAGTTTCTAAAAGTATGTGCTGATTTTCTGTCACAAGGTTTTGCTTATTCTCAATGTCATATTATGCTGGCTCCAAGATGACGTTTTCAGTACATGAATGTCAGTTAGCTGTCTGGACATTGTAAATGTAATTTTATTTAAACAGATATTGTCTCTTTATGATCTATCTGATGTATTATTTGGGTCACAAAACAATTTAACTTGTGAGCTTAAAATAAAAAGAATCAGAAGAGCTCTTCAATCATTATTTTGTTATTGTGCCAATGTATACAGTTAAGTTAGGAAGCCTGCTCAAGTTAAGAAAAAAAATCCAGCCTACAGTATTAGTGTTCTTTATCTATGAGCCAGGTTATATGATGTTTTATGACTGACTGACAGTGTATCCTATGCTATGGCCAAAAGCTGTCGAGAGATGCGTCATATGAGCCAAAGTGTAACGCTGATTTTCTGTGAAGTCTACTGTATCTTGTCTGGAATCCTCTAAGAAAATCTGAGAATGAGACACTTTCCATTAGCAGTTTTAAGGATAGGAAGTCAAGGAAGAGGATGCCATTATAAATATGGAAACAACCCCATTTCTAAAATATCGACATCAATTAAAATTCTTGAAATGAATTGCACTAAAAACATTTTGAGACTGGTAACGATGTGCTCAAGCTCCCTTCTACCAGCTAGACTTTGAAGGCAGATTTGGCCTTCAGAAGACTTTGAACATAAGTGAGACATTAACTGTTCTGTTTTTTCCTTTGTGTTATCTTGCCATTTGACAGACAGCATATTTTCATGAGGAATAACACCACCCAGGAATTAAATATGTTAAAGGATGGTTATTGAGTGTTTAGGTTTGGTGAAATTTGACTTTATCCACATGGCTGAGGTGAGTAGAAGGAGGCTGGGACCCCCAGACAGAGTGTGGGGTGACCAAGCTGCAGAGATGGAGGAGGGAGACATGAGGCAAAATGCACAAACAAGAAAGATTCGTGTATTGTATTTAAATAGATTTGAGAAATGATATCGGGCATGATTTCAAACAGTTGGGACAAAAGGCTTGGTTTTCATCATCTCTCCCAAACTTACTTTAAAAACATCCATGAAGATGATGGCTTTACATGTTCTCATCAACCTCTTTTTTTCAATTATTTATAAGAATGATCAAACATAGTAGACAAAAAGTCATTGCCATAATATTAATGGGAATAAAGGTTAACTGTTTTTCAAGTGTCACTGTGTAAATGTTACTGTTATGGATAATAATGTTATGGATTTACAGTTAAAAATAATTGACTTTTGTATTTTCAATTATCAGATAGTGGCATACCTTTGCGCTAACCTAACATCTGATGGCTGAGTGACTAAATGAGATTACAGGTCTCATTAATTCTCATGATGAAATGTTAATTTTAGTTGTAAATTCACTTTTACAGATGCAAGTCTATAAAAAACTTTTGTACAGAACAGTGGATTTTAATTTGCAAATGCCCTTTCTCTCTGTATTTGGAATCTTGGTTATTAAAGGAATGAATTCTTGGTACCAACAAGTCACATCTTGCTCCTATTCCAACTTCTCATACTGTATGTAAACAGACCAGTTATGTAATTATTCAAAATTCAGTTCTGTGTTCCCTCTTTCTTAAAGCACTGGTCTGTTTTTTTCCCCCTTTTACTACCTCTAGAAGTTACTTTTCATGTCCCACCACAATGCTGAATTTTGTTTTCTGAGTAATTTACTTACTGTAACTGCAGTGGACAATAATTGTTCTATTGTTAATGCTTAATTTAATACAAAGTATTCCTGTAGGATGACAAATTTAATACCACAAATTTAAAAACATGTTGATTAAAAATCAGAAGTCTTTTCATGGCTAAAAAGAAATACCTGTGTAAAGAATAAAAGAAAGATCAGCTCTTCCATATACAGTACCTGAATTAAGGAATCAGAACATTATTTTTTATTCTGGTTTAGCTACAAATCTTCAGAGTGTGACACTTCAAAATGCTTTCTAAATGCATCCCAAATCTAGGCCAGGGACCTCCAAGGCCAAATATGGCCTGACCTATTTGGCTAGGAAAAAGGTTTAAACAAGTGAAATTAAAACTAGTGATGGGAAAAACTCAAAAACATTTTTCAGCAGTTATTCCTTGAGGGAAAATATATAATTGCTCAGAGTCTTGTTTCTCAATCTGAAAAATAGTTAGGGTTTGGATTTGAATTTTTGCAATCTAAAATTGTTGACTCTACCACTGGCTGTGCTTCTGCAGAGGTAGAGAAACATAAATCAGCGATTAATGGCTGATACCAGCAACCTGAAAAGCTACTGTCTGGTTAGACAGTGATCACAGCAGTTTGAATAATGAGCAGCTTTATGGATATTTCTTAGGTTTAAGAGTTAGAGGGGGACTTCTATTGGCCTAAAAATGCTCTTTACACCACCATTCTACTATATGCAGGGGTGGTGCGGTGGCTCTGTTGCTAAGGATCTGTGCCTGTGGCTGGAAGGTTGCTGGTTCAATTCCAGCAGCTGTCAGAGGAATCTTGCTCTTTTGTGCTCCAGAGCAAGGCCCTAAACCCCAACTGCTCCAGGGGTGCCGTATAAATGGCTGACCCTGCGCTCTGACCTCAAGCTTCTCTCCGTGTCTGTATGTCTCATGGAGAGCAAGTTGGGGTATGCACAAAGATAAATTCCTAATGCAAGAAATTGTATATTGTCAATATGCACCAAAGGTTAACCTATTGACCTGCTGTATTTAATGTAGTTCAGGAATCCGGAGGTTTGCTTTCAATGATTTGATCTCCATGCGTTTTTTTGCACTTCTATCCTACAATATTTTATTAATGATAAATTAAGAATTTATTTACGATACTTGGTATTTATCAACAATGAGATTCAACATACCCATTGTATATAGGTAGAACTCTTCTTATGTACCTTAGCCAAAGAGATATACAGTAGCAAGAAACACCTAGTGCAATGCATATTATATAAAAGGACATTTCTGAAGCATAGAATCAGCTATTGAATTTGTCTCTATTGTGTTCTAGTTGGTTAGATATGAGCCTCTCAGAATATACGATCCCCTCTTTTTGCACAGTAGAATAGAAAAGCAATGTCTGATCTTACTTGCCAGCTCTTAGAATATACACTGCTGAGTTGGTTCATATGGCATCCAATGTGGGCAAAAGAGCTATTTGAATGACCAGGATCCCTTTGCCAATTGTGCCCAGTCCAGCTGGGATCAGTTGGCAAGACTGAGCGTGTGGATTCAACGTGGCATATTTTAGTTGTTGAGGTTAATCTGCAGCCCAGGTGGAGCTAATGTATCTTTGATTTATGTGGGCTATGGTTTTTATCCAAACTGACTTGCATTAGTATCTATTTATACAGCTGGCATATTCCTGCAGCTATTTGAGGGAAGCACCTTTCTTAAGGGTTCAACAGCAGTCAGTGCCCAGTATTCAGTCTTAGCTTTCTAGTTACAAGCCCAGAACCACTACTACACATTGCTGCCTAAGACATACCAGATGATTTATACATGTACATACTGCATGCATGTACTTAGCTTTAAAAGGTTGACACTAACCAGCCTTTAGAGTTTCAAACCTTATCACAGTGAAGTAAGAAAAAAACACCTTTTGTCTAAAATGTCACCAGCAGGTTTTTCTAATGCCTTCTATTAATTCTTCTAGAGTTCTGCATTTTTTTTTCTTGTTTCACAATATGGGCAACATTGTGATGACCTTTGTGCTGATTTCACTGCATTGGGAAATGTAAGTGAGCTGCCAGTGACAAGCATCCTGACCAAGGCCGAAAGCAACTGGTGATAGCAAGAAAACAAAAGACTTGTTTAGTCTAGTGACAATGCCCTGAGGATACAGGTCTTAAGCAAGCTCAGTAATTTAAGAATAGCTTTCTCATTACATCCATAGGCAATTGTATTGGTCATATTAAATAGATTAATCTGGGGTCAAACAAGAGCTGATGCTATCTTCAAATGACTTCTCTAGGGTATCTGAAAAGCTATTAGAATCACAGAAGAAAAATGCTTCAGTGGCAGTCTTTGTTAAAATAAGGTAATTTGCAGTGTAAAACTAATAATCCTACTTCATTCATTAGCTCAAGAGCTAGTAAATGTGATGGAATGCAAACTTTTCAATGCCTATACAGTAAGTAGATGTTATCAGAACTCAAATGGTTTGGAAGGAACGGAGCGAAAATGTTTTTCTTTTTCACAGACTGGGTTATTTATTAGAAGGATCCGTCTCTCTGACTGTAAATCTGGCGCATGATTTTAAAGACAACATGAACATTTAAACACAGATTTAAAAAAATTAAAAAAGTTGATTCTAATTCTAAAAATACATTTAAAACCTTGACTGACCTGACCTGCCAATTGAAAACTGCAAGCACTGTAATTGATGGTGGGATTCCACCAAGCTGAACCAAGAAGGTTCCTGGCAGAGGAAGTCTCCATCAAGAACTGGATTTATACACTTACTTTATGGTATTAAAAAATCCACTGAATCACAGATAGTGAAGAGGTGATAAAGATAGTAATAGTTACTATCCAGGAATTGCTGTAACAGATTAATAAAAAAGAGCAATGCTAATTTAAGGAAAATTAATAAAGCATGTTAATTTACTAATACCGCAGCACTTACATCATGGATAGAAAATTCACAAATGTTTCATAAATACTTGCCATTTGACAGTAGTAAATGCCAAATATATGTTGCATTCTGTATATCTATATACAGTACCTGTACTGTATCATACATTATATATTCAGAAGTCACATTATTAGGTTTTTCCAGTATGGAAGAACTTCTATACAGTGTATGCCTTATAATACACTGCTAAAATAACTTTTTTTTCTTTCTTGATCAGAAAATGATTACAAATAATCATAGTCTGGTATCTGATCTCTATTTGTATTTTAATGATCTTGACATTCATGTACAAAGAGACCAGAGGTCACCAATCTTGTGTGTTGTGTTGTCTGCTGTTGAATGACGCTATTTCTTTAAAATGCCTTTTACAAGAGGACATCATTAAAAAAAATCTAGATCATTAAATCTGTCCTGGAAGATGATTAACGATATGGAACTTGAACACTGAATTTTCTGTTATGTCATTTGCAAAGGAAATATCAATAACAACCATAAGTGGATTTGCAGATATCTAAGAAATCTCCAGGTTTTTTCAGTATTTTTTGGGGCCATTTACTTATACCCTTTAGAAAGATTATGATGTAAACTTAGTTCCTTTATTGGCAAATTGAACCTAGGAAAATTGGCAAAGGAGTATTTGGAAGACAATTTGGAGTCTAAATTGATTTTTGTTTCTAATCAAGTGCTGAACTCTTATTTATCAAGCTAACCATGTGCAGGGTGCTGGTGGTGCAGAGCATGTTAAAATCTTGTTTATGAATGCACTGTCTGAGTTAAAAGCTTTAAAAGCATTCCTGAAGTATGCCTTTGCCCTCCAGTCATAGTAAGTGTTTTGACAGATAATGTCACCCTTAGCTGGATTTAAAAAAATCACATCAGGTACAGGAAAACAATTCTTGATTATTCACTGAATTTCACCTTCTACCAGCAAAATAAATTTTCTTTTGATGACTTTTAAACTAATGTTTCATGTGCTTGTCTAATGCAGTATGTATACAGTTAGGGTGCATCTATCTGAGATGCAGTACTGCTGGGTTTGAACCAAGATACTCTGAAGTTGCCGATTAGAGGTTGTTAACACCTTGCAATGTGTAAGCTTATGTAAAGGAAGGAAAAGATGACAATCATTTTAATCATTTTGGATTTATAAAATACAGCAGTAAGCAGATGACAGTCAGGCCAGACACATGTTACTTGGGTTTCAAGTTGTCCTCTTGGGCTTTGCCAGCTTTCATAGATTAGATCCACTGAGTACGAAAAGAATCTAACCAAGCACTTCAGCTGCCATGATACTGTATATCATTACTCTTGCTCCCCTGTGAGCTGTATATGGTAGCTGAGTTTTAATTTCCTATTTTCAAAATAGGAGAAAAATAGTGCTTTAGATATTAGAAAGATAAATCAAAGCTGAATTCACCACCAAAAGGAATGTCAAAACAGACAATTAAACAAGAGTGCAGAGTTAAAGCAGTCAAATGAATGTCTGTTTCTTTATGGCTACTGTTCTTCATACACATGAAAAAAATACTTTCAAACTGACATCCTGTGTGGTCTTCATGGGTTTGCATGATTTCAGGTTTTTAGATTTTACATTGTGTAGGATATTCTCCTTTCATGTGCTGAAGGGCTACTCAGGGTCACTTATGGTGCAAAGTTTCCACTAACAAAATATGCAGATCACCAAATCATCAAGTCTGAATAGGGCATTTTCATGAGCAAGGACACTGCACCACTGCCTTTGATAACTGCTCTAGCACGCATGTGTTATGTTTTCATGATCTTTTGTACTATTCCTTTACTTGCAAGTCTTTTATAGGGCAGACTTCTAATGTTTTACTGCGAGACCATACTTCTCAAACATCTGTACATCTTGTGGCCTCTTCTGAAAGTAATTTTCAAATCTGGATACTATTTTAAATGAAAGGCTGGTAATGCTTACACAGAAGGTAAACAACTTAGATTATATGAAATGCTCTTCCTGGCAGTTAATTTTATTAACCCGATTTGAAAACGGTGTGACTTTTTAAAAAAGTTAGCAACTTTTTTATTTTAAAAATAACTCGCCCAACCATTTAATGAAGTATCCTGAAATATCAGTGTCTTTAACATGGTCCGTTAGCTCCTTGTACACATAGATGTGTGCAGGAAATTCCTTTTACATAGCTGTTAGTGTCTCATTTTCAATTTCCAAAGGATTTTTTCATATTGGTCTGTGTAGCAAGTTTAAGACCATGTTTGGACTGACTCTATAAATTCTTTTGAGGATTTTGTACATTTTTTCAGTCTTCCCAGAGTCTGTGTCTCAAAAGGGATTCAGTTCCTTTAAACTGTATGTGAATGAAGTATAGAATCTCCCAGACCTTGCAGCTCTATTTTTGATTGAATTACAATTATATCATTTGGTCATATTGTGTCCAGGAGTTGATGTGGTATTCCATATTATTATTTACTTATTTGGCTGATGCCTTTAACAAAAGTTACTAGCATTTATAAGGTTGGTTATGTTACTGCAAATGGTGAAGGATCTTGCTCAAGAGAGCAGCATTAATGATGGCTCTAACCATTACTCCACACTACTGCCTGAAAATGAACTTGGATTAATGGTAAAATGGAGTGAAATCAACATTTTACGACATGCTTTTGTTATGACAATGTAAGATTTAAATCTAAAGGTTTTGTCATGGACTGCCTGTCTTTACCACCCAATTCATGCAAGAAAAATCCTTTCACTAAATCAGTATTATTCTTAATCTTAATGTAGAGTAGCAAGGCAAGGGGTATTATGTCAGAGATTTCTTTTTTGGTTCATATAAGCAGAAGCCTGCCTTAAGAATGAACTGCAATACTTAAAGGCAAACCCAACACCAGCTGTGGGAGTGGTAAAAATCACAAACAGATGTGGTCAAAATGCCTTCCACGTGGAAAACTTCCCCACATTGGTGCTTCTATTGTGCACTTAATCAAAGCAGATCTTCAGATAGAAGACATCTAGAGAGAATCTACTGGACACATGGTAAAAGATAACTGAATTAGAGGTAATGATCACGATGATAATGAAGCTTGAAGCAGGTACTGTACAATAAAAGTTCCTACCTGCACACCTATTTCATTGCTGAAGAATCGTGTTAAGTGAATGAGAGGTCATAAAAATGTGCAAACCACAGAGGACTCTCTAAAACAAGCAGAGGAGAGTTTGATTTGGACAGTATTTATTGACAGGATTTTTGGATATAATAAAATATCATTTTCTTCTAGGAAGAGTATAAATTACAATAAAATAATATTTTGGCTCCAAAAAGCTGAACTTTCTTCAAGTGGGGGGCGGGGATGACTAAACTTACTATTGTGAGCTACGTATTAATGAGATCTGTTACATAAGGGCTGGTAGAGCTTTGAAAAATGACTTTAACAGGGTGCAAATTATTTTAGAATTAGGAAATCCTCTATCATTAGGGGACTAATGATACTGTAATGCTAATTTGATTGCTAATATACTAATAATGCTAAATTGATTAATTTATTAAGCTGAAAGGTTTTCTGATGAAAGTACATAATTTTCTTGTGCTAATTTTGTGGTGATGACTTGCCTTTACTCACAGTATTCTTGATTCGTACTGTATACTCATATTTGTATTTATGCAAGGTGTCTTTTATAGTGGCAGAACAGAAGCTTGTGTAAAACAAGATCTGTGACCAAGCACTGACTGAGCAAGACTTGGATTCATTGCACAACATTAGCTTATGCTTAACTGAGCAACTTAATAGCTTGTACTGTAAATGATCTAATAGAGGCTTCATGACACAGCACAAACTGAAAATACTGTAGTTCTCTTTGCTTTTTCCTTGGCATAGACAGATTAAATGAATGGTTCTTGGAGAAAATAGCATTGATAAAGCTAAGAGTTATAGACATTTCAAATGATCATCCTCAGAGTAACAAATATTCTTTGTTGTATAGTCTAGTTTATATGTAGCATTGCAGACATGGTTGAGTTTGGAGACTGGAATGATCCATGAAATTTGAACAATTTTAACAAAGACCTTTTATTGTGCATCACTGGTGCTTTCCATGTTTAAATGCTGAACTGAAAACCAACCAACCATACATAGGCTATGGCTTTTCTAAGAGGATACTGAATATATACATCACCATGCTGATACCTAAAAGCTAAATCTAATTTTAGTGGAATAATTTACTAGATTTGAACACGTATACTTCTGATATAGCTGTATAGCTTTGATACTGTACATTAAATGAGATTGTCAAAGGTTTGCCAGATGCATTTTAAAATGACAAATTAATTTCAGTTAATTAATTTCAGACAAATTATCATCCATCCATTTTCTAACCGTTTCATCTAATACTGGGTCATGCACCCAGTGATTGAGTGGACAGGATGCCACTCAATCACAGGCATACAAAGAACAAAAGGGGTGATCAGAAGAATGCAACAGAACTCGCTTTTGATCAAGTTGTGATTCAGAATTTAAAAATGTACCGTACTAATATCAGAATATTTCAAGATGTCTTTGGGCAGCCCCTTAGTAGATTTTTTCATTGAATCCACCACAAAACCTTCTATATGCTCTAATTTTGAATACAGGTTGCAGACAATACACCACTTTCACATGTGCAGAGTCAATAAATTGCTTGACATTTGGTCTTCATTTTCAATGTAAATGAAATGAGGCAGAATCTTGAAATTCCTCATATAATGATGAGCCTTCTGGAAAAGCTACAGTGGTCTACTACCGGTATGAAATGTAAAACTCTGGGATTATAATTTAGGTTTTGTACAGGACACTTGGAGTTAAAGCTTAAGGGTGACGAATTGTGTGCTGTCTTTCAGAGTTTATAAACATTTGGGTTCCCAAAGAAAAGCCATTAAAATACTAGTGTCATGGTTTCTATTTTTAAAAAGGATTAACATGATCTGGATTAATGGCTACCACTGGGCAGATACATTGGTATAGCTAAAAATCTAGAAATATACATTCTACTGTGCAAAGCCTGGCTAAACTCAGCAGACAAAACATACTGCTTTGGTTGACTGTAGGCTGATGCAGTACATATGGTGTACATATGCAAGAGGGAAACACTGACAATTTCATGACTGTACCTGAACATCTGTGAAATACGCGTAAAAAAAGAGGCATATGGTTACTGGAAATCAGTTTATATTGTGTGCTACTTGAACGCCAGGCAGACTTTTTCCCTGACTTAAATGTGGAACAGGTGGTAAGGTTCACACTTTTATCTTTGAATTGTTGTCTGTATGGATGATGAATATTATAGGCATGACAAATGTTGAAGTAAAAATCTATAAATTTCTAAAAATGCATTTTAGTTTGATTGTCCATTATTCCATTATGTATATTTTTAAAACTTAAGTAGAAATAAAAAATGCTGAGTCTTTACTGAAAATCTGAGTAGTGTACACAGGTATCGCAGGTAGAGGTCAGTGTAAGACATTGTTTTAGTATTCTAAAATGTGATTACAGAGCATTCTGTTCTCAATTTAAGTTTATTTAGAAATTCTGTTTTAAATGGGCTCATTTGCAGTTAGCATGACTGGAAAACTACTAATGTAGTGCCTATTAAAACTGAACCAAGTAATTAGAGAATAAAATGTCTTCCTTCTGTTGAGTGTCTGTCTTATGGAAACCACAGTTAGAATTAGAAGATCACTTACAGTATGTGGGGGAAAAAAGATCCTCAAGGATTGTTATGATTTTACAATAGATACACTTAATGTATCCCATTACTTCTTTGATCATAAATAAATAACTGTAAAGCACACACATGCTATACAATACGTGGTGTATTTAGATATTTTCAGAAAGCTTTTGAAAATTGCAGGAAATGGACATTCAAAGGTAATGTTTGTGTTTAATACTATGCGTTTGGATTACAAATCTGGTTAATAGCTGTCAGAGATGATGGGTAAAGGTTTGAATTGTGTAATATAATTAAGAGTACCACAGGAATCTGTATTCAGACAACTGATTTTCATCATTTACAGTATCAATGATGAATTATGATCGAAGATCAATGATCTTGATCGAGGATAGGCAATCCTGGTCCTGGAGTAAAGTCTGCAGTTTTTCTAGGTTTCTTCAAAGCCCCAACACCTGAAGAACTGGTAATTCAATGGGTCTGATTATGCCAATACTGATTGGATTTATGTAAGTAAAAGCCGAGTTGGAATGAAAACCTATAGATACACTGGTCATCCAAAACAAGGTTTGCTCATAAAATATCTAAATTCTGATACAGTTAGTAAAGTAGTAACATTTGCTGATTATATTAAAATATGAAGATTAGCAAACCCAGTTGAAGCTGCAAATGAATTTCAAAAGGATTTAGACAGAATGCAAGACTGGGAAAATACCTAAAAGATGGCATTAATGTCAAAGCTAGATAACTATAAAGTAATACATGAGATAACATAAATTATAGTTATGAAATGAGCTTCAGTAAGCTTAAAGTTTCTACATACAGTAGGTGTTTGTTGAAAGTAGGAGTTTAAGTTGAAACATCATTTCCATCTTCTAGATACATAGGGTGGCAATGAAAAGGCAAACAATGGTAGAATGTATAGTTAAAAGTATGCAATTTAAATCAAAGGGTATAGTGTTAAAACTGAACAATGCTTTAGTAATCTTGTTTTGGACATGCTGTATAATCTAACTTTGTTAATTTTAATACAAGTATATGTTACAATACAGATATTGTGGCTCTGGAATCAATCCAAAAAAGAGCATCCAGATACATTACCAATCTTAATGAAAATGACAGATTCTAAAAGCTGGAAATTTTTAATCCCTTTGTAGTCTTCTAGAACAGAAAAAAAACTGAGGGGATCTTGTTTAACTGTGAACTTAAGTCAATGTTTAATGGACATCTTTGGAGTCAACACTGTAACGCCAACAAGAGGATACAAGTGGAATGAATCTACGTGGAAGTGAACAGGAGGCACTTCTTTGCCCAAAGAGTTGTGGGAATACAGAACAAGCTACCCAGTTATGTTTTTGAAGCCAACATCCTGGCTTCTTTCAAGAAACAGCTGGATGAGATCCTTGAATGAATAAGCTACCAGCAAACAAGCTAGATGGGCCAAATAGTTTCCTATAATTTGTAACATTTCTTATGATCTTATCTGTGGCATTTTAACTAAGGGTGACAAGTTATTAAAAGCTACAGTACATGGCCTGTAGTGCTATTAACGGAATAAGGCAAGAACAATTTAACAATTGTTTTCAAATTTTCTGAAAGCTACTGTACATTGATACAGTTGCAGGGTATAATTTACAAAAAAAATTTTTCTCATCCTTGCAGCCGCTTCTGTCTGCCATGAGAAGTTTTTTAAGCTACCTGATCATTTGTGGTCCCCGCAGACAATATAAAATAACATTATTTTCAAGGATTGTTTTTTCATATCTCATACTATGGGTTTAAAATCTTCCCCTTTAGGAGAGAAGCAAAGCAGTTTTATAATAGTGTTATAAGTAATGAAGCTGTAGAGGCGAGGTACTGTATGTCGTTGAGCCCTCTTTAAACTGCTTGTATTTTCATTCAGACGGAGAAGAAACAAAACAGTGGCAACAATTTCTTTCAGCTAAGCACACCATGGGGACATAAGTTTTCCAGACAATTTCATGGTCAAGACAAGTGACCTTTTAAACTTTTCAGCAGCACTCAATATACCCAGAAGACTATCCCTTTTTTGGTCACACTGCACTGCAAATCTGTCTCCCCTTCTGTCCCTCAAGGTCGGAAAATGAAAATTCCACATGGCAATATAGCAGCACTTTCTGCACACATTGATAATCCTGCAGTTAGGCACTTCACATGATGCAGCCCATGTGTTTATTCTTTACATTACTGACATACTTGTCCATCTAAGCAGCAGTTAAAACCACCAGCTTCCTTCTGTTGGATGATTTAGCAATATGCAGTGTTGTTTTCTACAAAGAACAAATTATTCAGTGTGAAGGTGAAATGTTCAAGACAATGTAAAATATACCACTCAGATAATAGGTCAAACACTGTACATGGCTAAATTTTCTCCTGGAAAAAGTGAAATCACACTTTGTTTAAATCTGTATTGTATGTTATCAACCCAAAACTATACTCTGGAAATTGAATTTTTGATATGTTGAGAAAAATGGGAACACTCATGCGTTCCCATGTGAGGAGTTGATGGAAAGGTCTTACTTTAAATGAATTGTTATACCACAAAATCTCATGCATTAGCCAATATAAACATTGCAATTCTACATACTATTAGTCTTTTTATTTCACCCATTCTATTGGATCATCAGCACAGCCAAATACTTTGTTTCAGTAAATCATATCAGAGGCAAATCTGCTTCCAGGGCAGTTTTGGCTTCTCTTCTTGACTTATTTACTGCCACTAGGATGAATAGATGTACAGTCAAACTGGTTTTATTTACCTTTTTGTGAGAAGGCAATATTACAGTTAACATGAATATTTATTTATATGTGCCTGGGATTGATTTGAATGTTTCTATATTCTTTCAACATGGAAATGAAACTGCATCAGCAAGGAAATTCTCTTGAAGGATAATGTGCCTTGTAATGTGCCTCAGAGACCGAACGGGTAGGTGCCCTTATTTTAATACAAAGACCTTTTTACCCTTTTGCTGTGCTTCTATTTTTTAAAATGAACTGATTTTAAACATTTTGTGTAATAGAATTGTGTTAGTCCAGGAAGGTTATTTTTTAAGTATTTGTTGGAATATATATTTTGGATATTTCTAGCACTGCAGGGGGATTTAAAATCCCAATGAGGGATTGGTAGAAATGGAAAATTCTATATATTTAGAACGTTGGCATTAATTTGGAATGTTTAGGATGTATTACTAGTACTACTTACACTGCAAAAACTGAAGTCTTGGCTCATAATTCAGATCAACAGTTCATATGATAAAATTGTATTTATTATTCTAGGCAAATAAACTAACCAGAACCTGAATCATTTCACGATACAATTAAAAGTTACCATTCTGTCCACTGACTTACCTCTTTAACTCCAGGGCCTGGACTGGATGCAAGTTCATCACTAGGCACACACAGACACAAACACAGATACACACCCCAGGGCCAGTTTTCTCACAAACCAATTAACCAATAAAGTGTATCTTTGGATCTTAAAGAAAACTATGCAAACCTATGGAGAACAGTTCAAAGGAGACATGAGTTATTTTAAAAATAGATGTTATGTTGGCAGCACGGTGGCACAGTGGGTAGAATTGCTGTGGGGGAGTGCCAGGGCCCTAGGTTCAACCCTAGGGTGCTATCTGTGTGGAGATTGTATGTTCTTTCCATGTTCACAAGGGTTTCCTCCCATACTCCAAAAACATAATGGTAGGTTAATTTGCTTCTAGGAAAATTGGCACTGATTAGCGTGAGTTTGTGTCTGTGTGTCCTGCAATGGACTGGCATCCTGTCTGGGTGTATACTGTAGACTCCCCAATAGCCCTAAATTGGAAGAAGTAGTTATAAAATGGAGGTATGTATTAGGATATGATATACAGTGTATAAAACAGTATGTATTATGTGAATATTACAGTACTCCTACACACTTTATTATTAATGAGAAGGCTTGCTTTTATTTTGTTCTTAAAAATTTCCTCTATTAATTAAAAATTGTAAAAATGGAGATCTAGATGTCTGCTTTAGCAAGACCCTCGATTTAAAAAAAAATTGCCCACAAGCTGGACTATCTGTTCAGAATTGTTCTTCTCCTGAGAACTAAAGATAACTAACTCTGAAAGTATGAATGAAAAAGACCCACTGTAAAGTGACAGATCCACAGACCCAGAGCTTAAACAAGTTGGACGCCAACATCCTCAGCTATGCGCTGATAAAAACTGCTAAAACTGCCTTTGGAAACTGGAGCATCCCAAATAGACTTTCAACAAAGTCAGAATTCCAAAAGTCAAAAGTTGAACACACACAAAATTATTAAAATACTTTTATTTTCATTGCAAAACTATTTCAAGCCTGGTATTCATGTTCAATCAACGAATTACCGTGTGCAGGAAACCACTCAATACTAAGAAAGGTATTCGTAGTGATTGAGGTTTTGTTGTATCTCATGGAATGATAAATGAAAAAAGGCTCTTACAAATTTATAGAGAATGAAAGATGACAGTTTTTTTTTTACTTCTTATGTCCTGTTTATATCATTGCCTTCTAAACTAGGACTCGGATTAAGTAAAAAATTTCCTCCACTCTCGGAACTTTATACTTGTTGAAATATCTCCATTGAGCGGAAGCAGACAGAAAGAGGAGATTAGTTTTTGGTGGGTGTCTCAAAACATTAAATTAATCTGGGCCCAAATATAGTATAGGCAAAGAATGGAAACAAATGATTGCTACTTATTTGCAATTCACTTAATAAGATAAAGTAGGGTAATTAAGCAATCTTGGTGTAACAGTCCCAGAGAAGTGGATGTTTTTTAATTTTTGGATCATAAAGTCACTGATTAAGAATAGTATACTTTAAACACAATTGCTTTAAATAAATGGATCTTGCCATTGGATGCAGAGTCATAGCTTGGAAATTGTGAGGAAGCAAAATCATAATATAGTAATTTTTACAGTCACTTACTGGATCTTGGATGTTTAACAAATTATTTAATCTGATTAAGCAATGGATCCAAAAAAAGTTAACTGCTGGTTTATTTTAAGAAAGTTTCAAAACATGGATTGAGTTTAATAGAAAGCTGTACAATACAGAAAGAATGTATAATTCAGTGGATTTTGTTTTTATAGCATTAGAGGACATACTGTAAATTAATCCACAAGACTCCCACATGCATATATTGCGTTTCTTAAATCACAGTATCATGTGTTCTTTGATCTACCTACAGTATATTGTGTTATGTATTTTAAAATATGAACGCCTATTTAAATGTTTATTATGTTGTCATCACTAAAGAGCTGTTCATCACACTAGCTCATCTTTTAGTACAGAGGTATTGGGTAAAATAATACAATGCTACTTGGTGATCCATCTGTTTGGGAGGGAGAGAGGGGAAAGTTATTTTAAAGAGGAGCAATGCCTTTGTCTTTCTAACAAAGATAATACAGACCAGTTGTTATCCCCTCTGCTACTGCCCCTAGCTCAAGCACTGAATACAGTTCTGTATTTCAACTCTGAGTACAAGGCAAAAAGAGGTGTGCACTATCGCTGGTGATGGTGATATGTCTGCGTTTGATGCCTGTTCATTAACCTGCAATGAATATAGGGTTACGTTCAATCTCTGCAATTTCTAAAAGTGAGGGAAAAAATGGACTGATACAAAAAATGGGTGAAAACAATTAAAACCTAAGCAACATGTAGCCAGGATTTCCCAAGCAGTAGTGCAGAACTGGCTTAGTACTTCTAGAGTTAGATGGACAAAAAAATTGAAAATGGCACTGACCTGAAAACCCCTTATTAAGATAACAGGTGAGCATCAGCTGATGCCTTCTGTATCATGAATTGTTTTGCATTTTGAGGTTTGCAATGCTACAACTCTCTGGTGTATAGAAAACTGTAGGATATAGTCTTTATTATCCCTTGGTTTTCTTCAAGCATCAAAAGGGAGAGACAGAGACTTTAATTACAGTACATTTGCTAAATTTTGTAAAAGAATAATTCTGACCTTTTGTAAAGGTCAGAGTGGGTAAGCAAACAACTGCTGTACAGTACTGTATGCATAAACACAGTAATGACAGTAGTGTTTTATCATTTCTTTAAAATTAGATTTTTTCATGGTTTAATAAGAATTTAAGCATAAAATTGCATCCCATTTTGTGTGAATGCCCCTGGCACAATGTTAAAGGTTCCACCTTCTTGCATTAAAAGCCACAAGACACGCATTTTTAAATATTTCAATAAAAAATTAAAATGTTACTTCAGTAACATTTTTTGCTTTCCATAGACTGGATTTCGTGACTTTTTTTTTTCAGCTGAGACCTCATGGGATACATCATACTTTGACAGAAGCTTATAGAAACCTTTCTTTAAAAAGCAAGTTAAATTTGTAAAGTACAGTACTGTATATCTGAATATAGACTTCATGCTTTTTGATCTAATTCTCAAAGCAACACAAAATATAAAACATTTCATTATAACACTTACTAAATTAAGCTAAGATTCGCGATTACTTTCTTATTGTTATTTTATATGTAAGGAAATGATTTTTGACAGTTGCCATTTCAATGGAACTTGCTCTCCATTCCTTGCCAGCAACGGCATACAAATATTTTTTTCTTACATTTCCTCATGGTAATCTCTTCAGAGTCAATCATTTCTAAATAAAAAATACCAACAATAAAAGCAAACAATAAATACTATGTTTCATTCATTAAATAACTTATTCTCACTGTAGTGTATCACAATTGTATGGGCTACAGTATATAAAGAAAAAATTGAATATTACTATTGAAAGGTTTAAGAACACAGGCATCTTTGAGATCTTTGAACAATTACCAAAACAGATTTCAGTAAAATGTCTAACTATTTATGAGTATTTGGAATTATTCTGAGAGCTGTTCTATTTATACACTCAATATTGAAGTTGTGCATTCTGACATGTTTCCATTGAAATACTGGATGTACAACTGGATATTCATGATAAATTTACTTTTAGTTACAGTTCTTAAGGTGTTTTGAATAAATTTGGATGCTACCTTATTCTTTATTATCCTTTCAACCTTCTAAGAATGTAGCTAGAATGTTCTCTAGTATTTGTCACCGCATGAAATTTATAGCAAGCAATTTTCTTAGTAAGAAACACTCGGCAAGCTATCATTCTTAGAAGCAGCACGTAAAATTGAATGTCTGCAAGCAATTGTGAAGCTCTTTATTCCCACAGGTCCTTCTGTAGTATACAAACTTCTTTCTACAGGTCCTTTTGAACTAGGCTAACTCCATGTTGTAGACGGCATAGCCTACTGTAGTTCAGAAAGCTAAGTGAAGATGTTTTGAAGAAGTAAGTGTATTAGGTTTATATCTACACAATGAGGTAAATTTGGAATATAATTAAGAAGTATGTAAGAATTACTGCAGTTCAGTCTCAAGTCAAAGTTTATCCATTGCAGCATCTGATGGGCATTGAGTCTTAATTAATTATTTCCACTAGCTCACATTCTGGGCTTGGTTTCCACCTGCCTTTCAAGCCTGAATCAATACTGCAGTCTAAATGCCAGGTGTTTGCCTTTATAGAAATGTACTGTAATAAAAATGATTAGCATTAGAACACCACACAAAGCTCCAGCTGCTTGCTTTGGCAAATACATCCCGCTACTAGTTAGATTGCCCCAGTACATCTGTGTTTTCATAATGCTCGCTTAATCATGCGGAAGGAGAAATTACCCCCTTAAGGTAGATTAACCTTATTTGTTTGCTTAGCAGACATCCTTATCCTTTACAGATGTAATAACATTCCACAGATCAATGTTGTATAAATGTCACACTTTAGACATTAGCTGTGCAGCCACTTAGTGCAGTGAGTGAATTTTTGATGATCCATTAACATTTTCTAGTTGTTGTGTTTCTGCTCGGGATAATTGCTTAGACATAGGTGTTGCTGAAGGGAGAGAGATGAGTGAGACAGATGAATGCAAAAAGATATGAATGCCAGAGATTGCTAAGACACATTGCGAAAGAGAATCTAATACTGAATCCATATATCCAACATTTGAACATACTAGCATACATATTCCCGAAACTGAAACCACAATGGAAAAGTGACCTTAGTTAGTAGTCACGTCACCACTGTTCCCTTGACAACACAATTGGCCAGTAAATTAAACAGTATGATATGACAGTCATATGACAAGACTGAAGTCATGCTTCTTGGCAGGCTCCAACAACTACAGTACTGTATGTAAAGCCAATGCAGTAACCCTATCTGTAGTAGTTCAGGTATGTCAGCATGCGTAGGCTGCAAAGGAACAAGTAATAGGTTTATTTACACAACGTTGTTTTCTTTCTTCTCTTTTCAGCATGGAATAAACCTATTACTACTTCCTTTGCAACCCTATCTTTGGATGGTACTGTATTTGAGTCTCAATCTAAATTGAAGAACTTGGGGGTGATATTTGATCCAGGTTTGATGTTTGACCCACATTTGCAACATATAGTCAAAATATCATTCTTCCATCTCTGAAATATTGCCAGACTTCATCCCATGTTGTTGCTAACTGTCACTGAAAAGCTGGTCAACACTTTCATTTTCTCTCATATTGATTACTGTAACTCTCTATTCACTGGGGCATCTAAATCCACACTGAACAATTTACTGTATGTCCAGAATTCGGCAGACAGAATCCTGACCAGGTGTAGTGCAAGTGATCACATCACTCCTGTCCTGGAGTACTTGCACTGGCTTCCTATCAGGTTTCATGTCGACTTCAAAATCCTCATTCCCACCTGTAAGGCTCTTCATGGCTTGGCACCTCAGTACCTGTCTGAGTCACTGTTGTCCTACTCCTAACTTTGCACTTTCATTTGTCTAATTGTGGTCTCCTGTCTGTCCCCCAATCCTTCTACACTCAGTGGGTGACAGTGCCTTCTTCTGCTATGCTACAAAGCTTTGGAATTCCATACCTAAGGATATCCTGGTCCTTTGTCTGCCCCTTTGCTTTTCTTCTGTACTGTTAACCCCCATCTGCAATCTGCTCTTGCTGTGTATTTTTTTCTGTAAAGTGCTTTGAGAAAGCTTTTAAAGGCTATATAAAATAAAGGTTGTTGTTTTTATTTATTATGTCCTTAATGTCAACTTTCCAGCACTCGGTCTTAGTTTGTTCACCTTCAACTTAGCCTTAGCTCTGACTCAGCGCTTTTGCTTGTTTATCAAGTATTGTCTCTAATTTAGTCTCTTGCTCGTTCCCCTTATGTTTTTGAAATCTTCTCCAGCTTGACTCATTGCTTGTATCTTTTTATATCAGTTCCTGGATTCCCCTTCAGCCTTGTTTTGTCTCCTGTGTTTGACCTGGGCTGCCCAACTCTTTTGACCCTCTCCAGCACGGACCTCACCCCTGTGTTTGGATTTCCCTCTTCGGATCTTCCTTTTGCGTTGTTTACATGTCAGCTGTATGCCTGCAGCTCAGCAGTCTCTGTGGGGCTGCCTGTGTGTGCAGCCCCGTCCCACTGTCTTGTCTCGCTGCTCTACTTTCTTGCCCACCTGCTTAAACCTGTAGTCTCACTTCTCTTTCACTGACTTCGGCAACATCCTGCACAAGGATGCTTTCTCCAATTTGGACCACTGCCCCCTTCGGGGATGTTGAGCAGTCCATTACAACTATTAGATGAATTTGTAGGCTACCGAAATGTTATGGAAAATAACATTTCTGGATGCTATAAAGCTGTTTCTTTGGTATGCATTGCCTTTAGTGCAGTATGTGGATTCACTCCTTTAAATAACTTGCATTTTTCGATTCACAGCACAAAAGAGTTGTACAGTATGCCAGCTTTGAGACTTTATGCTAAAACCGTTGGCAAGCTTTTGTGCCGAGCAGGCCAGAGTCAAATAAGGTTTCAGTGTCTGAGGCTTTCCTCCCGAAATGCAGACGTATAAGATGTTTGGAACTGTCATAATTAGTTCAATACCAAATACCATTGTGGAGCTCATAATGTGATTCTTTGCGTGATTCTGGAAAACCTTGCTAAACAAAAAATGTCTCAGAGCTTAACACAAGAGCACTGCTGGTTTTAGACAGAAGGAAAATAATTAGGGCTGCTGGTGTGAGAAGGGACTGTTTGTTCTTGCACAAATTTACACATTTGTTCTTTCCTACAATGCTCAGTTTGTGCAGGTTTAATACATTTAAGTACTGTATACTATACAATTCCAGCAATTCTATAGGTTCCTTAGTTGATAATGACTCAGAAGTAATCAAGAATCTTGTTTTGTTGTTTTTCAGAATCAGGCTTTTGCTCATTAAACTGCTGAGACAACTTACATGTTTTATTTAGAGGTATGTTTTCTCTTTACTTTCTCATAATTCTAAATATTTTAAGGAGTTTCTAAGGACACTACTGTCAGATGAATTCCAGATCATATTTTATATACTTCTTGCCAAAGGCTGCAGTGAGGATTATTAACTTTTGGCTCACCAGCTTTTAGCTCACATAATGCGCAGTTTCTTGTCTTTTGACAAGACTACATACAAACTTTATAAGGGAGTGGGAGGAAAGGGCTCAAACCCATTATTATGGCTTTGGTTTGCTTTGGAAAGTACAAAACCCATCTGTTGGTGCTGCAGACATGTCTGGTTTTGAGAGGAAGAGTTTTTATTATCCCCAAGGGGCAATTTGTTTTATAGCAGCAGACAATATAAGGAAAACACACAAACAAACAATACACATAAACATGAACGAGAGAATCATCGGTTAAGCAAGGGTATAGCCCCAGGTATAAATGAGAACTTGAAACAGTTTGTTTTTAAATGGGGGGAAATCTACATTCTGAGGGGAGGTACTGGAATTACTGTAATTAAACTAGGGGTGTGAGGAGTCCTCTAGGACAGAATAAGCTTTAATCAAGACTTTTAATTGATAGATATGTGGTAGGACTGAAAGATCAGCACCAATGACTTTCTGACACGGTTTTACAGTACTCACCAGTTTGTTCTTACTCCTCGGATTCATATTCCCAAACCAGCAAATTGGTGCAGAAGTTAAAACTGATTCAATAAAAAAACTGTTAAAACAGCAATGAGTTATCAACTTTAAAATGCTTATGTTTTCTTGAGAAAAAGAAATCAATACTGTTGTCAATGTTTGTCTCAAAGTTTAACGTGCAGTACAGACACGTTTCTAAATACTTGTATTTATCAACCATCTCCAGTGATTCTCCCCTGATGCAGGTTTGAGTGGGGCTCTGAGGGTCCTTCCTGAAATAAATTGCTATGTCTTTGGTTTCAAAGACAATCAACTTCAAATTGTTTTTTTCATACCAAGTGGCAAACATATATACAACTGGTCCTTGCCCCCCCCCCCCACCCCCCCCCCCCATCTGCCTGCAGCAAATTAACAATATCATTAATTATTAATTATGTGTTTAGAGTGGCAATTACTCTTAAAATAATTTCTATACAGGGCAAAGTGTAAGGGAGATAATATACAGTACATCCTTGGGGGAAACTAGTGGAAGAATACAGCTTTGGTTCTGGCTACATCCCCAATCATTAAAAGGAACAAATTAGTTACTTCATTAAGTTAAAAATATTTCTAAAACTATACTGATTTAACAATAGACACAGAACTTAATTAATGAATAATTTAATTACCATTATTCAGACTGTTGGCTGTAATGCCACTATAGTGACAAGCACTTAGTCAACTAGCACAACCTCAACTCTATAGAGCATAAAGCTCTACAAGCAGACTAACATATAATTATCTCAACAAATAAAGAAAATAGCTCTTAGTGGGGAGGCAAATCCAATTCTTAGGATGTATAATGAAAAAATGCAGATTTTAAATCAAAGTATTTAGTCCTTTTGATCAAAATTCACTTATTCCAGTGAGGGTTAAGATTATGCAGACTCTCTCCAGATGCCTATGGTGTAAAGCAGAACTTAGAGAACATTCCCAGCAATAAAGGTACGTCCTATACTGTACCTATTGATTAAAAAATCAAATAATTCTTCATGAATCATAGTCAGACAACACTAGGGGAGAATTTCATTCAAGTATTATAAAATCCTCAAAGATATTGATAAAGACAACCTAATGGACTTCTTCAGCATCAACAGTGAAACAAGAATATACTTTACAAGTGGAAAGTGAGGGGCAAGTGCATTCAAAATGGAGAAAAGACTCCGACTTGTAAAGAATTCTTTACAAGAAGCCATCAGTCTCATAAATTGTTCTGAAATATCCAGTTACTCTATTAACTGGACAAAATCCACAATTCTACCACTAAGTGGGGATAGCTGGAATGCTTCAGCTCTAAAACTACCCCTTCCTATTTTTACTTGGAACATTAGATATTTAGGTATTAATATTTCCCACAGGCTGTCAGACCTGTTCCAACCACTTCAATCCTCTTCTTAAAACAATAGAAGATGACTAACGCCGCTGGAAGAATGTATTTCTCTCTATAATTGTCAGAATATCAACTGTTAAAACAGTAATTCTACCAAATGTTAATTACTGTATCTCTTCATAATAATTCCAACTTAACCCACCACTACCTGGATTCACTTATTAGGTTCTATAACGACCACCTTCTATTTGAAAAATAAAATAACCCAGGATTCAATAAGCCACTCTACAAAAATTACAAAGGACTAGAAGCAACCAATTTTGAGCCAACTACAATACTGTACAGTATACAGTATAACTACATGGATTCACCTTAACCAAACAACCTATCTCTGGATTGAAGTAGAACAGTCGTAATGCAAAATAAATCTCAGTTTTTGATTTACCATTTCTTAATGCATCAATAAAACATCACAACTGTTTCAAAAACACTGCTATCTCCAAACTCTGTCATCCTGGTGGAAAAACAATAAAATATTTAACTCTGCATTGACACTGTGGAAATATACAGAACTTTAATCTGGCACAAAAAAAAGGCATCATTAATCTTCATCACATATTTGAGAATATTACCTTTGTATATTTCACGAATGTGGTCCAGAAGTATGGTATTAGGAGGGAACAATGTGTGCTTAAATCTATAATTAATAATAAAAACCCACAAACATGCTTACTGATAGACGAATTTTTTTTTCCCAAACTATACAAACTATTATTCTATGTTGATAGCAATATCAATTCAGATTATCAATTAGAAAATATTTAGTGGTTTCTTACAGGGCACAAATATACATAGACTTTTGGGCACAAATATGTAGGAATACCTTCTCTATAGCTAGTAATACTAACTTACAACTCATTCAGTATAAAGTACATCATAGAGCAGAGATTACACAGCGTACAATGTACAAAATTACATTTATAGACTAAGACAAATGCTCCCACTGTGAACTGGATACCCTATATAACTATTTTCATGCCATTTGGCCATGCCCACCTATTCGTCAATTTTGTCAAGAAGTCATTGATTGATCCCATCTTCTGAGGTGCACTATTCTCCTATCTTTGTATTATCTCATTGCCTTCCCCACTGCTAAAAAAAATATCCTCTTAAATTGGAAATCTGGAGACACACTAAACATTACAGAGTGGCTAAGCCTTTTTACAGAATACATTTCAATGGAGGGAGTGACCGCCTCCATCAAGAATCAAATTGTACATTTTGGGGGAAAAAAATGGGATCCATTTATTAATACTTTAAAATGGAATGTGCTTTAAAACAAATCTCTCTCATATGTACACATATACACTGGAAAAAAAGAAAGAGAGAGGGGAGAAGGAAAGGAAGAAAAAGGAAGAAGGGAGGAACTAATCATTTCAGAACCTGTTTCTATCTCCCTGCCACGAGATAGAAAAGACAAATGAGAATAGGAGGCACTTCACCGAAAAGGTGTCAGGTCAATGGTACAAGCTGTCAGGACATGTTGGTGCTAATGAAGCTATCTCGACTTCCTTCAAAAACAATTAGACAAGACTCACTAACAAAACAAGTTAAGAATTGACTGTCCTTTGAGACTGATCCTTCGCAACTGGTCTTCAATAAAACCTGAGCATTCTTCAGTGGTGATTATATTGCATGCTGCCAATCTAGGCAGCCTCCCATGAGTCAAACAAAAATAAAATACAGGTCTCATAAACTGAAAATGTGAAAGAAAGAAACAAAGGTTAATCACCAAATAAAATGAATTAATTGTCCATTTTTAACACGTTACTGTAAAATCATGCTACTGAGGTAGTGCAATCCAGGAGTGTGAGAGAATCCACCTGCTGAGCAAGAGGTAACAGGAACCCAGAGGAACTGCAAGCTGTGTGCTGATAGGGACAGTGTTAGGCGTTCCAGAAACTGGGCATAGTGAGCAGTTCAAAACAAGCGTGTTGCTATTGTAGGCCGGGGAAACAGAGAATCGTGCAGGCAAACGCAGTTCTGGGTTCTTTTCCAAAATAAGCGAGGGTCGTAACCAGGAAAACACTATAGCAAAGCACAAAAAGAATCTCCGAGATATACAGTAGGTCAAGGAGACGAACCAGGGTCAGATCCGCGAAAACATATTGTAGACAAAGCAAAGGGATGACCCCCGAAGGCTGGGTAAACAACAAGCAAGCAGAGGTCTGTGTACCAACCAAGCATAACGTCGCAACAGACAAGGAAAACGGTGAGAAAGCTCGAGGGGCTCAATGTCGAAACTCAATGACAGAGCTAGCTCTGTCAGCTCAGAGTATTTATACTGAAAAGCAGTATAAATATCCGGAATGGGTGTGGCCGTAAACCGACTCCAGGTGCTCCTAGTTTCCAGGTTATTTGTTCCCACAGTGGCCAGCATATGCAGACAGGTGGACAAAGATGTAACTGCTACCCTATCACAGCTACAGTAGCTTGCCCCACAGAGCAGCAGCTGGGGCAAACGTGACAGTTACTGTACGGAAAGAAATTAAATGCTCTTGCATTCATGTTTGATGGATTATGACCTTTATAATAAATCTCCATCTGCTGGTATCTGTTGCATGTACACTTCAATATGGGGCTAGAAAATATCCTAATTGATCAAAATGAATGGTACAATAAGCAGGTAAGCTGGTACTTATATCTATCTATCTATATATATCCTTCTAGCTTTCTAACTTTCCTGTCTGATAATGTATGGATGCACAAAAAAAAATCTTTGTTGGCTCCCTGTTGCTAATACTGGGCATTGGATTTGACAGATCTTGAGTGGAATAATGCACCATTGCTGCACTTGAACTTGAAAGAGTTCAGCCAAGGGTTTTTGGATCTTATGGCTCTGATTCTGGGTCAGTGCTAAAAAAACATTCTGGTGTTTGACATTTTTTAATATTGCTAAGTCATCAAAAGGGCTTCTAGCTCTCATACACCCCACAGACATTCCAAATTCAAGGTTTCAGTAGTTCTTCACCTTGCAGTAGTCTGACTGTATGGAAGTGAGCCAATTTTTTTCCATCCGCAAGCAATATTGCTTATATTTTGGGAGCTTAAACAAACACTGTTTGGTATAGCTCATTTGATGTTTGGGTTTGCTAACCCAAAACATTTGGTCATAAACAAAGTAAGTCACAGAATGTGTTGCGATTTTTGACAAATCTAAGTATTACTGTTATTGTTTATCTTCAAATGGCTTTGCAGACAGGACTGATCTGCAGAAATTAAGCCAAAAGAGAATAACTAGAAAGGTATGTGGTCTGTTTGCAGAACTGTAATGTTTTTCATATGTGGACAAAAATTGCAAAATGGCGCTCGGCTTGTCTCAAAAAAACAAAACAAAAACTTCTGCAGCCTGACAGAGTAGCCTTCAGAAACTTAAGTGTTAGAAGAGGATAGAGAGAAATGTCTGAGATCCGGTAATTGCGAAGGGACTGCACAACAAGAAAATTGGCAAAGTCCTATCTAGGAGCCTTCCAGTAGAACATCTGCTGTTGTGTTTTTTCTCTCTCCAGTTTCTCTCAGAAATATGTGCATTGCCCTGGGGGCAGGGAGCTCAGAACAGGCCAGTTCTGGTGGGATAAGGAAAGCCCAGGGCAACAATAAAATTAAATGCTTACACCTCAATACTAGAAGCATAAGGAATGAAATGCAAGATGTTGCAGTGACTACATTAACAGGTCACTTTTTTAATTTTGGAATAGTGCTGAAAAGATGGCATAAGAGCTCTGATTCCAATTTACGCGTCTGTCTTTAGAATTAGTTTTGGTGCCAGTAGTGATCATACATCAGTTTCAAATTTCTTACTCCAAGAAATATGCTGCTAAGATCATATAAATATCTGCATAAAAGCATAAATCATAATCATAAAAATATAAGAAGGGTTAGAAAAAAGAGGAGACTATTCAGCCCATCTAACCCATTTGGCAGTTAATAATTGATCCAAGGATCTCATCCATTCTTAAGAGTCGCTAAAGGGAGAGTACTTGCTGTTAAAGCCAAGTTAAAGTAACTTGTTCTATACCCCCACAAGCTTTGAAGTAAAGAATTGCCTCCTCTTATTGGTTTTAAATGCACTTCAACATAGTTTCCACTTGTGCCCCCTGGTTACTGTTTCACCGTTCATCTAGTTGACTTGTAACGCTGTCATTGTGGTTGACACGTCTTTAAAGTGCTCTTTCCATTGAATTTATTTTTTTGGTCCTTTTTAATCCAGATGGTGTGGCCTTTTTTTTATACTCCTTCAGGTCTGCAGTTGATTTTGGTGAGTTATGTAAAGTGTTGCCATAACCCTGAGTCAGGCAGCCTTTTCCACTTTCCTTTCCAGATTTCCAGTTTTCCTTGCCTTTTTTGTCACTTCTCCATCTCCCTCCACCTCTTACCTGTTTTATGTTCATAGATTATACATTCCTGATCTTGTTCTCATAGCACATTGGTTCATGGATTTTTTTTTTGTCCACTGCCATCCATTTATGAAATCTTGTCACATTGACAAGTACTGTCTTCCATCTCTTAGCAGGCCTCCATTATTAACGCCTGTTTCATATCTGTAAATTGTATATACAGAAGAGGTTGCCACGAGTTCCTTTTAATGGTGTATACTGTTAGTCAATTGTAACAGTGGTAATATTTACCAATACAAAAGTGATACAATATAACTGTACAGGAATAAAACAATAACAAACTTAAAGCCATATATTGCAAATAAGCCTTTCATCCAAATAAAAAAAAGTTTGTTGCAAGAGTAGAAATTTGCTTGGTCTGGTTTATAATAATTAAGAACACTATCGTGTGCTTTTGATGTTTAGCGAAATCATGCCTCGTGGCCTTTTACTCACGCAGTATGAAAGCTGACTTTAACAGGTTCCCAGAAAAAGGATTTAAATACAAAGATTAAAAGAAAGAGAAGACGATGATTACGGATTTATTACAAGGATATCGGTGAATAAATTCCAGGAATGTCACAGACATTTCATTAAGCAAATGTGTTTCATTCTTTCTAAACCTTGTTTTTTTGTTCGTAAAATGTGTTAGCATAAACAAATACTAGAAATAATATGGCCCAAATCTTTTTTTTTTTTATCTTTCACTAACGTGAAACACCCTTATGTTTTCCTTTGAAATAACATGGCAACATTTCTGAAGATAAACACATCCCCAGGGGTTAGATTATACAAGGAGTTTTTTTTAGATGGCACGCAAACCTGCTCTTTAGAGGGAACAACAGGGTTTGTAGGATTAAGAAATGAGCCAGTTTATCACTTCTTAACATGAATTATAACTGTTAATGATGCATCAATATGGGATCAAGTGAAAGCATCCAGGACAATCAGATATGCCTAGAGTTTGTAAACCTTCTTATAGTCTCAGCCTACAGCTTCCTGTTTGCCAGCTACAGCATTTATCTTCAGATTTTCTGATGTGTCAGTCAAAAGTTTTTGTGGATTCCTTCTGAAATTCAATCTAGCAACCTTGCCCTCTAAACCTAAGGTGCTTGATTACAGAAAAAATAACAGTTTACATCTCTTTGTAATTGTTTGGAATAAATACTTTAAAGTCATCTGACTTCATTTATTTCAACCTTATTGCTTAATAGGTTGGCACTGGACCTATGCATATCGTGCACTGTCATGCACAGTCCTATACTATAAAAAATGTGTCACTTTTTTTAAGCTGCACAAAAAGTCTTTCAAAATCTATGGAAAAAGGTTCCCTTCTGAGCTGGGGGTTCATTAACATAAATTAATATTGTAAGTACATACAGTATGCTGTATCTTGAAAGCATGTGAGCAATGCTGAGAGCTATGACCAGGAATGTTTTCAAATGTGGTATTGACCATTATTTTTACCCACTCCATGTGAATTGTCAGTTGCGTATGACTTTGTACTTTATAGAAGCTGTAGGTGGAAAGCAAAACATGTCATGCATATGTTTCTCCAACAAATCTACCTGTCAGTGCCATTTTTTTCACCCTATAAGATCTACTGTACTTCACAGGAGAATTGGCACACATGGAGGAGAGACTAAACTGCACGGCTACAGTTGCGTGCCAGGCCACAGGACTCACTAGTCAAATTCACCCTAGCTGACTAGCCCTCCTGTCCCAGGCAGAATGCACCACCACATGCTGAAACCTGGTTATGGTCAATTAATGATTTGGACCAGCTTCAAACCATTGATATCTGAAGCATAGAGCTCAACCTGCTTTTTGAGTTCCTTTACTGGTTACACCAGACAACAATTGTGTGGTAGTTGAGGTGTTTAGAGGTTTTGGCTGAGGATTTTGAAGACATGCTACACTTTCAAGGATGATGTGGCTCTCTTTTAAGATTTCTGCCAGTGTAGTTCCATTTCTCTCATAAGTTATGCAGTGTTCATGTACTCACTTTGTTAGTCAAAATCCAGCTCTGAAAATATTTAGGCCTATACAGTTTTTCAACATTTTAGAAGGTGAAAAAGTAATAGGCAATTGTCCATGATTTTATTAATAATTCTGGTCAACAAAACTAGTTTGAGAAAAGCAAATTACTATCTCACTAATACACTTGTGTAAAGTGGTTTCATGAGGAATGACAGCAGCTGAAGATTGTGTAACAGTAGAGACGTTTATTGGATTTAGTGAAAACGTTGGCTTAAACTGCTTGCTGAGAGCCAACTTCCTGACTATCGGACAGGGAGGCCAGGACCTTGGTGAAAAGGTGGAGATGGGGTGGAAGAGGGAATGTGAAAACGTGCGAGGAAGAGGAGAGGGTGATGTGTAATATGTATGGGATTACATTAGGATTTGTTGCAAGTTGCATCAGCTGATTTTAATTAGTTCAACTGCCTTCATCCCTCCCAAACATCTGTTAGAACTCCATTAAATGAAGATATAAACCAGCCCCTTTCCTACTGTCAGTGAATCATGTGTTACTGTATATGTTTGCAGGCTAATATTTTAGATTTCCTCAAACTCAGAACAGTGCACATTTCACACTTATACTGTATGATTCACTTATATTCTGTGTGGAAATAAATGCCCTGCAATTTTACAGCTTTCTATCATCTGTGGGGCATTGTTGTGGGGCTCTTAACAGCCGGAGCGATGAGCACCTGATCGTCACTTGCACAAAAATGGTTATTATGCTGTATATATTTACAGTATGTATGCACAGTATATATTTGCATAAAGATTAACATTGTTGATAAAAGGAGTGCTTTCACTCAGAGCTCATAGAAGGTGGTTTTTCATGGCCATATTTAAAAAACCAGAAAAAGTAACTCTTAAAAATCATCCTCACTGATGTACAGTAGGTTCAAACTCTTAGAATAGTTTAAAGGTGGATATTGTTTATATAGCTTCCAAAATAGTGTTCATTTTAATGTTTAATGTCTTAAATCATCTTTCATAAAGAAAAATCTAAACTTTGATAAACTTAGAAATCTAAACTTACAAAGTCTATGAGAAAATTTCTATCATGTGTATATTTCAATTCAATTGTATGTGCCTTAAATTGTTTGACCCATTCAAATTTTAATCTTTTTGACTTTTTGAAAGATGTTTGTAGATGGAAATAAGTAATGAAAATTAAAAAAAAACTTTCATAGTTAACAGTATTAAACAAACTGCTACCGTTTTGATTCCAATCCATCAAAAAATGTTCTCAAAGCTTTTACAAAACAAGCAAATTGATATTACACTGACATCCTCTCTCTATGTGCTCTACAATTTACCTGATTGGATGGAATCAAATATTCAATTTCAGAACAGAAGAAAACCGCAAAAGACTTTGCACATAATATATTGAGCATCATTACTAAGTACGTTGGCTGGATTTAGTTAAAGGTGTAAAAGTTTAAGCGAAAGTTTGTTTCAAAGGAGTCATGAAACTTTTGCGCATTTGTTTAATGTTTGTCAAAGTCATGATACACCAAATGAAACCATCTGATGGAAAAAAGCGAATTATTCAACGAGCCCAAATTCCTTATGCATGAATTGTGGGAATCAGCCTTATTGTTTAGAATGTGTGCAGCTGGAAAACACTCTGAGTGTAAATAGTGAATTAAGTTCTGTACTTTATCATAATGACTGACTTTTTTTTTTCTTGGAAGCCTTACAAAATGCTCTTTTAAACAAAGACAAAAAATAATGCCGAAGGAAAAAAAAGGGGATTGGGAGTTCCACAGGGTGAGGTGGTGCAGGAAGCAATTGCCTGAGCTCTAAGCAGAATGAGGAACCATTTATGAAACAAGCAAGGGAAAATCATTTCTACCATAGTTCTGGAAAAGTTGCCCATTTTGCATTCCAGATTTCACAGCCTAGCAATCTGTGGTTATTTCATTTTAAATTATATTTATGATTTGTGCAGATGGTTTCCACACATTTGTGTTTATAGACATCAATATGTACAGTTTGTATAAATTGATTTCCATGCTTTCTAATTAGAAGATTAGCATTTACAGAGCCTAAAAGGAGATCAGAACTGCAGACGAGCAGCAGTCAGCATCTCCAGCTGTTATATAAGGCCTTGTGATGGAAAAAAGTCCTGAATTGAGTTTTTCTTTAAACGATGATCCCAATTCACAAATAAGCTCAATTCTATTTTAATTTCTAAGGGGAATCTTATCTGATTCAGATGCAGATTGACACATAAAGTATCTGACCAAAAAAGCAACTAAAAATGATAGTCACATTTCAGACTTCTCCTATTAGCTCAAGCAAAAATGAAAATGTGAAGTTTTTCCTTCAGATTCTTTCCATGATCTGTCAGCTACAATGTCCAAATACTTTGCAATGAAGATGTCATTGTGCTTATTACTCCTTTTGAATTTTCCATAATTGTTAAATATGGCAGTGATGACTGAAATGCTACTAAAATGTGTTTTCTCTGGCATTCCAGAATGTCAAGAAATCAACTGAGGACAATTTTACAGCTAGAATAAACACAGCAACGAATTGTCACTACATTCATCTTTATTGGTGTTTTATTCTATTAGTGTGAATGAAAGTGGTAACATATCACTGAACTTCGTCCAGATTGAAAAATGGCCTGCAGAAACCTCTCTTCAAGGCATGATGATAATACCCTGAGATTCAACTTTCATGGCACCTTTAGCCACAACACAGCCTTTGAAATTCCCCTCTTTGCATCAGTGGATATCCACAATAAACTCTACTGAAGCTAAGCAGATGTGAGCCTGGTCAGTACCTGGATGGGACACCTCCTGGGAAAAACTAAAGTTACTACTGGAAAAGGTGTTAGAGGGGACAGTAGGGGGTACTCACCCTGCAGCCTGTGTGGGTCCTAATGCCTCAATATAGTGATGGGGAACCACTATACTATGAAAAGACGCTGTCATTCGGATGAGACATAAAACCGAGGTCCTGACTCTCTGTGGTCATTAAAAATCCCAGGATGTTTCTCAAAAAGAGTAAGGGTGTTACCCCAGTGTCCTGGCAAAAATTACCCATTGGCTTTTACCAATCATGGCCTCCTAATAATCCCCATTTATGAATTGGCTTCATCACTTTCTTCTCCTCCCCAGTGATAGCTGGTGTGTGGTGAACGTACTGGCACTCTATGGCTGCCGTCGCATCATCCAGGTGGATGCTGCACATTGGTGGTGGTGGAGGGATTTCCCATTACCTGTAAAGTGCTTTGACTGGAGTGCCCAGAAAAGCACTATTAAAGTGTAAGCAACTATTATTATGATGCACATTGTCAAATAAGAAAAGGGTCTGTTGATGCTAGGGGAAAAAATGGAGAGGCCACCTGAGTGCTTTGTAGATTAATTTAGTGACATTGTGTCTTTCAGTAAAAGTAAAAGAGAAAAGGTTTCCCCACAATTGTAAAGTACGTGGAAGAAAGACTGATCCCAGTCCGCTTCGGTGATGTGGGACCCCAAAACTCCTACATCATGTGAAAAAGGATTCAATCACTCTTTGATAGTAGAGAGAACAGTTGGATATGTCAGTGAGAAACATTAGAAAAAATACACGTAAAAGTGAGCATGCAATGCAGAAAGAAAATGTCAATAAAAAAAGAAAGATGTACCTGGTAAATTGTACCAGATTGGACATCCTGGTACTTTTCTCTGGTAATCCTGGTAATGCTAATTTTATAGTGTTCCTGCCAATCACCAGAGAGTCATCAGAAAATAAATAGTACCAAATTGTAATTAATAATTTTCTTGCAGCTGTCATTCTGTCAAGCTCACAGAAACCTACATGTATTTTGAAATCCTTTAAAATAATAGGATATTTTTAGCAGAGTGAAACAGATGCTGAGTGAAGAATCAGATTCACAGTGTGCTTGGCAAAGGGTTCAGAGGAAAAGGCAAACAGAAGAGAGGACACTGTCCCTGATAGATATCTCACTCGATTACTGGCAGACACCTTGCTTACAGTAAATGGGGGGTTAAAAAGAAAACTAAAAAAAGGTCAGGATAGTAGAGAAAAATTAAGTACCAGAACAGAAGTACCTAGTGGAAGATGTCTCAGTGTTTACTGTATAGTGACCTCTTCATTTGTCCTTTCCAAAAAATAGTAATGTTACAAATATTTGTAACAAGACAAAACTAAGATAGGCTCCAGGAAACACCTTTCCACAGATATCATTCTAGAAAGAAATCCAATTATTTCTGAAGGAACCTTATATTAATACCTTAAGAAAACATAAACAGTTACACACAACAGCTCTTCACACTGCCCTGGCTCATTTGGGTGATAAAGACACATATGTCAGAATGCTATTCATTGGTTACAGCTCCTCATTTAACACAATAGTTCCTTTCAGACTAGTGAGGAAACTTGATGACCTGGGCATCAACACCTATCTATGCAACTGGATCATGGATTTCCTGACAGGCAGACCACAGACTGTGAGGGTCAATGGAAAGCTTTCTACCTCGCTTACCATCAATATACAGTAGATGCCCCACAGGTCAGGAACCTAGTCGAGTGGTGCCTTGACAATGATCTCTCCCTCAACATCAGCAAAACCAAAGAGCTGGTCATCGATTTAAGAAAGCACGGTGGAACCACACCCATTCACATCAATGGGGTGGCTGTAGAGATGGTTAGCAGCTTCACGTCCCTGGGTACTTTCATTACTAATGATTTAACATGGTCCCAGCATGTAACTGGAGCTGCAAAGAAGGCACAACAGTGCCTTTACTTCCTCAAACAGTTGAAAAAAATTTGGACCGTCTTCAACTGTCCTTATCACATTTTACAGGTGCGCTATTGAGAATGTGCTCATGTATGGTACTACAGTGTGGTTTGGCAGCAGATAGTTGTCTGACCGGAAGGCATTACAGGGGGTGATCAGGTTAGCCCAGTCCATCATTGGAGCATGGCTCCCTTCTATTGTGGACATTTTTACAACTTGCTGTCTCAGAAAGGCTGGAAGTATTGTTAAGGATACCAGTTATCCTGGTTTCTCATCCCCCTGATAAACTTTATATGAACATAAAGGCTGAACTTCCAGATTCAGACAGTTTCTTCCCACAAACTGCCAGATTATTGAACTATTCACCTACCACTGGCTCACACTGATGTTTTTTTTAAGTTTATGTACAGTATGCTTTTAACTTGTTCCTGCTACTGCTGTTCTGTGTTTGTTTTTGGTGATTCCTTTAATGTCTTTGTGTTGGAGCATCCATCCAAATAAGCATTTCATTGCACTTGTGCAAATGACAATAAACTGAACTTTATGATACCAGTTTATAGCTGTATAATAACATATTGGAATTAACTAAAAAATATAATTTTGATTATCTAGATTAAAACTAACCAAAAACTAATTGTTAACAGAAATATTGATGTCAGACGGTAGAAACTGTATACATCAATAAAATACAGTAAAACAAAATACAGTATCATCATAATTTCAGTTCTTTAGAGTCAAGATTTTAAATTGGAAAATATTTTGAGAATCGTGACAGATTTTTGATTAAAAACAATCTTTATAGTATGATTCCAGACTGCTATCTGGGATCAATTAACTCAAATCTATTTACTCAATATTTTTGTGTTTATTGATCATTTTACAGCCAGAAATTCTGTGATTGTTTATGCCATCAAAGTCTGTCATAAATTCATTGACAGAAATTAATGTGCGGACAATTTCTCTCTGTGTTGCTTTCTAATTTATTGAAGAATATCTGTATTTAATAATAATCTGTTTGGATTAAGTATGTCAAGTATAATTACAATAATAGTTGTGATTCTTGCACTGACTATTTTTCTAAAATGACCCAAGAATATAAAATCCAATATTTTCATTTTTGGAATCTTGTATGCACATGTTTGTATATCACCACTCTGGCCTAAGATGAAGAAAAGCTTAAAGATGCTTTTCATTATATAAAATAACTTTTGAACACATCAACAATGATCTAACACTGGCAGGAATCTGTGATACAATTAAAACTTTTAACCTGACTTTATTAAACTAAACCTTATTTCTCCAGAAATAAAAATGCATTTTGTAGTGAAGTTATTTAAGTATTCTAATATCTTAGAGTCACCAAACAAATCCCTGCATTCCTGTCTAGTTCAGACTAACATGCCTTTGATCTGAAAGAAAAATACAAAATATGGGCACATGTTTACGTAAATGCAGTTAAAAGTATAATATCTTGGCTTGAAAATGTGCTTGTGGCCTGATTGTCCTAGCTTGGTGCTATTTGTATTTAAGCTTAGCACAGTGAAATTTCTTTAAGTCAATTTTGTGTCAGAAGTTTATTAGCAAATTACATACTGTTCAAATTACATGCTTGTTTTAAAAGTGGTCTTTTTGCCTTTACGATCCCTCAAATTTCTAGTAGATAAAAAATGGAAACTGTTGACAATATTTCTAAAGAAACAGTGGTTACAGTACTTTTTTCAATTAACTAAAGCCTCTGATCAAATGCATAATGTTGTGAAAACATAACTTTGTGAAAATCTAATGTACAGTATGTCACGTGATGTTCTGCGAACCTGTTAGTTTCTGTTATCTATTCAATTGTTAGGAAACTAGACAGATTTATTGTTAAAAAAATATCAGAGGCTTAAATCAGTGTAATGGTTTGGGTTAAAAAAAAATACTGTTCCTTATTGGGGAAATTAATTACAGTATACATACCATGTGACCTGAAGTAGTGGGGACATATTTTTAAACAAACACAATATAAAGAATCTTAATGATCTTTTCTGCGTTGTGTTCCTTCTAAAGTAGCATTTTCCTAGAATCGTAACTGAAACCCCATTGCACATAAGAAGGTTTACAAATGCTTTGAAAAGACAGAACTGGAACGTTTTAATGATTTTAATGTAAACAAGACATTGAATAAGGAATGCTATGACATTGATTTCCTATCTGAGGTTTATGAAGTTGTTTAAATAGCTCAAGTTGTGGCTTGCAAATATCAGAGGTGGACATTTACAACAATAACACAGGTGCTGGAATTAATAATGAAAGTTCAGGAGAGAGACAAGACCCATTTTCTTACTAATAACCTGTTACAACATAACTACAGCATAACCATGAGTCAGATTTTCCTCCCCAGTGAACTCGGCTCATCAAGCTGTTGTCTAATCTAATAGCAAACACTCTGTATCTGTTCTGTTTTCTTAGTTTCTCCAATCCTGTTCCCAGAACCCACCGTTCTCTGTCCTTCATATTCTGTTGTGCCCTGCTCATTCTGACTACAAGCTTAGTTATGACTTTGGCAGTTGTTTCTTGTGTTTTCTGCTCACTTTCCAGGTCATAGAATAAAAAAATGTGTACTCACTCCCTCTCGTTTGAAGCCTCCATTGCAATGAAACTCCTTTCCAAACCAACCCTTCCACTCTCTTTAAAAATGGTTTCAAATTACACCTTTAGATGTAAGTCTAACAGCTTCTGATTCTGGTTCTCTTTCTGTCCATATTCTCCTTGACCCCAAATACTGCTTTTGACACCGTTAACCACGACATCTTACTTTCTTATCTTGAGACTGTGTCTGGAGTTTACGACATTGCTCTTAAGTGGTTCAACTCTTACCTTACTGATCACGTTTCAAATCAAGACTCAAACCTTCTCCTTTTAAAAGGACTTTTATTTAATTGGTTCTGTCTGACCCTTTGCTTTCTTAATTTTTGTATTCTAAATCCTTATTGTGTTTGTGTAAAAATGTCTTCCCTCATTGTATGCTTTTTTACTGTAAAGCACTTTGGAAAGCCACTTTTGAAGGTGATATTTAAAATAAAGGTCATTATTATTACTGTAAGTCTAGTTAACCCTCTGTTTCCATTAATTCACAGCTCTGGATTCACCGCCTTTTCTTCCTCTTGATCCTCATCTCTGTGTGTTTGAATTTACTCTTACTGTATGTCCAATGATATTATTCAGTACTTTTCCACCTCGAAGAAAAACAAAACGGACCAAACTGGAAAGGGATGATCATTTTTTCCTCTTCAAATGGACTGCTATATATCAATAATTGAGAATGCTTTCTGTCTCCTCAACAGCTATGCCACCAACCAGAGACCATTTCAAACTCCTCTTCTGCATAACTGAACTTGGTTACATCATTTCAAGACACTGAGTTTATCATTCTCCACAATCTGGTTTCTTGCCATGTGTTTCTCCAGGAAGCACTTGGATAAGAGATTGCAGTGCTCCATCAACTCCATAGTCCACTGACGTCCAGATCACCTGACTAAAAATTCTGAAGACACTGAATTTCAGATGCCTATCGTGTACATCTAGGCAGCTGTTGCCTCCTTTCCATTTTAGCTTTGGTCTACAGAATGCATGCTCAGTATATTACATGCTAATCATGCAAGCTAAGGTTTGCAGATCATCCCTGTAGCCAGATGGGTTGGATGGAATTAAACGCAAAGCTACACAACTGGAGCAGGACTTTGATGGTGTTTCCCTGAAAGTTTTTGTCTGTTGTTCATCCTAGAAGGGAAAGTCGTCACTCTTTGATGCATGTTTCTTATCTGGCTACATTAAGTGTGACGGTTTACCTAAAATCTAATGCGTTTTGGGGCCAGAGGCCAAAAGTAATATATCAGTCTAATACAACAACTGGAAAATACTCCAATGAAGATGTTATCCCATGTTCTGCTTATTATCCAGACACTGAATCAAACGTCATTGTAGCTTTGTCAGTTCTATAACAAGACGATGTAGACAGCACGCCCTGTACTATGCTGAAAGGTAGTGACACTAACACAATCAATCTTATTGAAATGTAAGCTCTTTTAAATCCATTTTTATAGTCCATATCAGTTCTTGATACTAAGCAATACAGGTCGTGGGGTATTTTTTTTTCTTTGCTTGATTTCATTCCCTAATTTGTCAGTTATGGCCTTTTCTGTTTTCTTGAGAACTTCTCTTTCAGGTATTTTCTTACATTTGCAGAGGTTTTAATTTAAAATATTCAAATATGGTTTAGCCCAGACATCTAAAACATATTTGATGTATAACCCAAATAACTTTGACAACATACCCATCATTTCTGATGCCAGTATTTGAAGTCATTTTATTTTTTTAACAAATCTGATGGTATGAGATCATTGTATGTAGAGTCCCTGTGATTATGGATCACTGCTGGCCATCTGTAGGAGTTCCATTGTCCTTCAAAGTACTAATCCATCTTGTCAAGCGAACTTCATTCACTCATTAAGTCTTCAATCTTCTTTAGAAAACTGGTTCTGTGAGCACTTCTACAGGACTGTTTAGTAAACGTGAAGCACAGAAGAGATTCATTCAGAGAGTAGAAAGGATAGAAAGCTTTTGGCCTCAATGGTTAAATTAATCAATTAATAAAAATAAAAGGATAAACAAAGCACTTTCTAAAATAATTTAAAAGCAAGATGACACAATGAAAAGGAGTACAATAATTTGTAAGCACATTTTTAAAAAAGGATATTACAAAGACCACTCCAAAGAAAAATAAATGTTGCTATTAAACCTGAAGCAAGAAATTAAACATTTTTCAATATAATTGTAATGAAAGATATCTTATACAGCATATTAAAAAAAATATTTCACATGGCTTAGTGTTTACCAAGGAACATATCACAGACAAATTGTATTGGGAAGAGGAAGCTTATAAGCTTAAGATGTATGTCTACGTTTTCATGATTTTTTGCCAATTGAGCTAGAGGACCCAAGAAAAGTTATCCACAAGCCATTCATAAAACTCTTCCAACTGTTAATATAGTCACTACATTATGTAAGACACATTAGCTGAAAAATTGCCATAGTATGCATCTAAAAAGAGAGATAAACCCAATTTTGGTCATTATAGAGCAATAACTTCTGTATGCCATCTGTATGACATTAGTGTGTTTGGAGATTTAAAAAATCTAGGTCAGCTTTACTAATGTGTTACATGTATATTTCTTTGAACAAACACCAGCAGTAATGGATACAAACAGAGTATTTAACAAGGTAACCAAACTTTTTGTGTAATCGTTTGAGATAATTTGCTAAGCCTTGGCTGCAGCCACTTTAAGAACTTGCCTTCTTAGAATGTACTATTTTTTTCAGGACGTAAAAATGCATGCTCAGATGAGTTTAGATCTGGAGATTGACTTAGCCAGCCCAAGATTTTGCAATGCACAAGACCGTGTTAAAATATTACCTACATGATAACATAAATCTTTAACAGCTCTGGAATCTGTCCAGAGAAAAGAAACCACATGAATTCATAGGAAAAATGAATAGAACATTTTTACTCTTGAGCACAGAACAATCTTTTCCTGATGAAGTCCTTAATTGTATTGGTTGTATGTGTGGATCATTGTCATGCACCATGCTGGTGTGCCACCCAATAAGTATGAAAGCATTTTCTTCTGTACAAGCAGACAAAATGTTTCTGTAAACTTCAGAATTCATTCTGCTGCTTCCATCACTAGTTACCACCAGTAAAAGGAGTGATGTTGTCCTAGAGTCGGACATGTATATCCAGTCCATGATATTACATGACATTATCTCCACTATGTTTGCAGATTTGGTGATGGTCTTTGAGGCATATGAAGTTTATTTTCTTTCTTGTTCTTTAACCTTTCTGTCACTTTCTGAAACCTAGCTTTACTTTGGTTTCGTCTGTCCAGAAAGCTTTACTCCAAAACTCTCCTTGGTCAGCTTTGTACTTCTGAACAAATTAAAGTAGCATAGTAAGAATAACAATGTAAAACATTTGCACATTTAGGAAAATATGTACAAAAAATCTATTGCTGCTCTGGAATTGGTCCAGAGAAATGCAACCAGATACATTCCCAGGGTAAAATAATTTACCGTAGTTTTGATACTCTTGAACAGAGAAGACTATGAGGGAACGTGATTTGAAGTATTCAAAATTCTCAAAGGCACTGACAAAGGCAAAACAATTGGAGTTCTTGAGAATCAGGAGTGAAACCTGAACCAGAAGACATAAATGAAAACTATGGGGAAGTGCATTCAAAAGTTAGAACAGGAGGCACATTTTTTTTTCTCGCAACAAAGGGTTGTGAGATTGCCGCCCAGCCATGCTGTTGAAGCCGATGTCCTGGTTCCTTTCAGAAAAGGCTAGGTGAGAACTTCCTCACATCACTTAGTAACTGGCAACTTAATGAGATGGTTGGGCTGAATAACTTCCCTTTGTTTGAAAATTGTTTTAATCTTGGGATTTTTAACAGCTTTTAACAAAATTGGGTTTTGGTTTTTTTAATGAGTGAGTCCTTTACATACTGTACCTGTATTTGAACAAACTTAATGTGGTTGTTAATTTGTTAAGCCTTTGTTTTGTAATAAAAGTAGCAGTGATAAAGTTCCACAAAATTAATGTAATGTAATGTTATCAGCTAATTCATTGTCAGTTACTGTATGTTAATAAAAATTTTGAAAAAATAAAAAAAATACGTTGATTCATGCATTTTTTTTCTTTTTACTCCGTAATAGGCTCATAGGCTCCTTCTCTGGAAATAACAACAGACCAATAAATGTTTTATTAGACCAAGAAATTGTAAATTAACACAACTGCCACATATTGTATCAAAATATTTCATGTTGCTTAGCAGCTAACATAGCTTTTTTGTGGCTTTGTTTGCCACTCAAGGTCTAGTTAATAAAATTATACATGTTTTAAAGAGTTTTATCTTATTTTATTTCCATGTGGCTGATGATTTTAATTTCACATCTTTCTAAGTAAGGCTGTAAAAGTTAAAAACTGATAAGTTCACAATCAAAGAACATATTGTTTGTAGTTTTAGAAAATTAATTGCACATGTCCCTATATAGCATTATCTATGTGCTATAACATCTTTTGTAGCAGTTATAAAGGAGATATGAAGTCATTATAATTCTAATTAAGTAATTATTTTGTTGTTTTATATCTGTTTTGGATAGCTAGTTAAATGTTTTCCTAAACTAGTTCCATAGCAACAGTACCAACCCTCTGCCAGGTACCAACCTTTTCAGTAGCATAAATTATTAATTTATACAGCAAGTGGCAAAGCCTGACTATGACCCTGAAAGCTATTGGTTGTAGACAAGAACTGTCAAACCACTAAAAAACTACAAAATCATTTTTATATATGAAGTATACTGAAGGGTTGTGTAAGTATGGGAGAAGCAACTGTACCTACACATGTTCGTTGATACACTGGCGTCTTTCAGGCAGGATGAGATCCTTGGGACAATTAGGTACTATCTACTGTTAAACAGCGGGAGGTAAATAAACCACATTTCCCAGAATTCTGTGGTGCATTCTTACCAACTGCCCTCTCGCACTACTTAAGGGTTGGATAAGCCAAATGGCCTCCTATTGTTTGTAACCATTCTTAGTAACTTTGTAATGCTTTCATGGTAACAACATGTCATGTTTCATAATTTAAAAAAATACAATTCAAGTTATTGTGTACCTTTTTTTGTAATTTTAATTGAAATCAAAGTTTAAAATACAGTACCTTCCATAAGAATTCAGATTCTAAAGTCAGAATTGCCGTGTAGTCAAACAATGACCAGGTCAGTTGAGGCAAACAGCTGCTCTTGATGATAGAAAAATCATCAGAGCTGTGAAGAAAAAGTTTAAAACAGCTGTCACTGTAATCACCAACAACCTCCATAGTGCAGGTTGAAAGATATGCAGGAGTGAAAGATATCACAAACTAATGTTTGCAGTAGACTTCGACAGCAGAATTATAAAGGCTACACAGAAAGATGCCTCTCATTAGCACCAGAAATAGAAAGGCCAAATTACAGTTTATAGTACGGAGATAAGTCAGTAGAATTTTGGGAAAAGGTGTGATGGACAGATGAGACAAAGATAAACCTCCATCAAAGTGATAGCAAGGTGAAAGTACAGAGAAAAGAATCAAGTGAAAATAATCCAAAGCATACCACTTCCTCTGTGAAACATGAGGTAGTGTCGTGGCTTTGGCATGCATGGCCACCTCTGGAACTGACTCACTCATCTTTTACGATAATGTTACTAAAGACTGCAGCAGCAGAATGATTTCAGAAGCGTACAGAAACACCTTGTCTGCCTATGTATAAGAAAATGCCTCCAGACACATTGGCCAGTTCTTCATTCTGCAGCTTGTCAATGACCCAAAACAGACTGCCAACACAACCAAAGAGTTCATCAGGGGGAAAAAAGTGGAAAGTTTTAGACTGAATCTCCTGATTTAAATCCAGTTGAACATTTCAGCTGCCGAAATTTCATTTGTCTAAAAAGAGACTGAAGTCAGAAACCCCCCCCAAAACAAACAGCAACTGAAAATGGCTGCAGCAAAGGCTTGGCAAAGCATCTAAAAAGAACAAACCAAGAATTTGGTGATGTCAATGGGACGCAGGCTTGAGGCAGCTCTTGCAACCAAATATTAAGTTTTCTACTATTTTAATTTACTTTTGTTATGCCCTCGGTCACCTTGGAAACCAGGCACATTCTCATTAGGATCCAAATTTCACCCGTTGCTGATTGGACTCGCTCAGACCAGTTGTCCCTACCTCCTCCATCCAATTAACGGGTCCTTACACATCACCCCATTTAAACCTCGCTCTGCCATGGATCAAGTGTTCTGTCATTGAGCTACTTTCCGACCTAGATTAGTGCACACAGCATTAACCTGTGTCTCAGATGGATACTCAATCTGAAGTCTGCCTGAAAGACTCCCAGTCTGTCCAGAACCTGCTCTCTCTCTCTGCAGCCACCTGCTTTTGTGAACACTTGAGCAGTGGTTTGGTTCCACATTCCCTGCTTGTAATCCAGCACATTTTCCTGTGGAGTCCCATTCTCCATCTTCTTTCAACGATCACTGCCTGTGTCTGTCCTGTTACAGCATTCTCCTCCAGCTTCCATGCACCGTCCACCTGCCTTCGCCTCTCCCAGCCCTCACTGGGCTCCAGTTCTTGGATTCCTCTGTATGTAAGAAACAGCTTCTGCATCAGCGCGCTGTGTTGTAACAGTTTTAAATTAATTTGTTCTTATGCACTTATGCTCACCTAAAATGGGAGGATGTAATACAAAAAATGGTATTATTCTAAAACATTGAAGCATATATGTACAGAAATACTCAGAAATAAAAGATGATGTTCTGTGCTTTCGCCATAGCCAGCAGCCATATCACTCTGCAACTCACAACTGGCAACCCACTGAAGCTAAGCAGGTGTGAGCCTGGTCAGTACCTGGATGGTGAAAAACTAAGGTTGCTGCTGGAAGAGGTGTTAGTGAGGCCAGCAGGGGGCGCTCACCCTGCGGTCCAGGTGGCTCCTAGTGACGGGGACACTATACTGTAAATAAGTGCTGTCCTTCGGATGAGACTTAAAACCGAGGTCCTGACTCTCTGTGGTCATTAAAAATCCCAGGGTGTTTCTTGAAAAGAGTAGGGGTGTAACCCCGGTGTCCTGGCCAAATTTCCCATGCCTCCTAATAATCCCTCTCTATGAATTGGCTACATTACTTTGTTCTCCTTCCCCCCCCCCCCTCCCACTCCGACGGCAGGTGGAGCGACGCGCCGGTTGGAGTATTTCTCGGTTGCAGTTAATGGCAACGTCATCTCAAAGATTTGGTTCAAACCACCAAATGGAGAGTTGTGTGCCGACAAGTGGACCCTGCTGATGTGGGATTAACGCTAGGAAAGAGAGTTCTGTGCTTTCGCCACGTATTCATCTTTTCATCTCAATTGCTCAATTGCATCACATTGCTCGAGTATAGAACGAAAACAATTTTGACTTTACTGTTCCAAAACTTATGGAGGGCGCTGTATGTGATACATCTGATTGTTGACTTTCTTTTGTGCATGTACTGATATGCAGGCTGGGTTTATTAATGATTTGTCAAATATAGTTCTAATAAAAAAGTTGTTTTCTTAAATAATACACTTAAATAGGTACTCTATATTTAATATCCATCCAAATATCTATTTCTGCTTTATCCAATTCAGGGTCGCTGGGGAACCAGAGCCTATCACAGCAAGTAACGCTCACAGGGTACAGTCTCGATGGGCCAGTCCATTGCAGCGAAAACACAGACACGCACAACACTCACACCAGGGCTAATTTTCCCAGAAGCCTATTAACCCACCTGTATGTTTGTGGAAACCAGAACACCCAGAGGAAACCAATGCAAACATGGACAGAACATACAGTACAAACTTCACACAGATAACACCCCAGCTCCAGAATTGACTCCAGGGCCTTAGGAGGCAGCAAGCCTAATCACTGTGCCACAGTGCCACCCTGCCTTATATATACAGTATATAATAAACCTACTGTATAGCATGTTTTCTCCTAACTAGGTAGTAGAGATGTCTTGTTTGAAACCTCACATTTTCCATCTGAGACATTACAGAATCATATACATTTGAGAAGTAAGCCCTGAGCCTGAAATATCACCAACACTCATACACAAGCCTTCAGTTACATAATTTTTCCTCCTAGCAACATGGAAACTATTTTTTGGCATCTTGACATTTATCTTTCCATTTGTCAGTAATGCAGTTTAATAAGGTTTCTTAGATTTTCCCATATTTGAAATAATTTTCCTAATATAGTTTCCTTATTTAACACTTCTGGTCATACATTTTACAGCCTTTCTAATTTTGACGAGAATGATGATGTAATTAAGTTAAAAAAATTGCAAAAGCATTGTAGAGTCTGAAGATTCTTACTGGTAGGTATGCAGCTGAGTTTTTATTAAATGACATGGAAACAGTGCATGCCTTGAATTTGATTAGGACATTTGTGTGCCTTAGTAATCCTCAGTTTTCTGCTCATTTTTAAGAGCCAGTTTCTTTGTTTTTAATATACAACTGATTTAATTTAATATTTATGATAACCGAATTGTGAAAAGGATACAAATTCACAAATGTCTTTTCAAAAGTTTCATATTTGACTAATTTTAGCAGTGCTGTGCAACTGTGCCACTTAGGACTCATTCAGCTCACCAACTTATTTGAGAGGCTTTGCTGTAGCCATTTTGAGATCTTCCCTATCATTGAGTCACATGAAGAAAGTGTTTTACATTTTCAAAAGTAAAAAACCTTTTACTGTAAGCTGTAACCTATACAGTATTTTTTAATAAGAAAATATTTAGGTTAATTGCTTAATTGACAACTCAGGTTGGAACAAAGACTATCCTTTATGGACAGGAAAGTCTCCATTTAAACCAGAGATGACTCAAGGTCTGTAACCTCACACAAAATGGTGGAACAGACAAAGAAAACAGTGTGGGTCTATAGTAGGTGCAACAAAAATAGAAACAGCCAAAACATGGATGAAATTAACAATACTTGTTTACTATAACCAACATATAAATACAAAGATATATAAAAACATTATTTTTCCTTGAATGAAAAGATTAATTAGGTCCAGTAAGTAAATAACAGATTTCAACAGATGTCTTGTATCAAGGACAATCACAACTTCCATTATTATGATTTTATAATCCTATATGATTATTTAAGAAAATCTGGGGCCTGAAAACTTGCTCTCATGACACTATACATTTTTTCAGGCTAAAGCAGGCTTCATATCTGAAACATGCATTTTCACATGAAGAGTAGCACAACCAAACATCTGAGCCAATTAAAATCACTTTGTATACAGAATCTAGAGAAAAAAAACATAATTCCCAGGAAAGGAAAGGCAAAAATAGACAAAATAATATTGTGAATGATATTTAGCCATTTACTTGGAAAACTGATGTCAGATGTTTACATTGCAAGGGAAGAATGCAGTATACACTTGACTTTAGGCAAACATTTATCCATTTTTTGTTAATAATGTCATGAACAAGATAGAAAGGTTTGCTTTTTAGAAGTGTTCTGTAAGACACTATAAAAAAACATGATTGGTAATACCGAGTTTTTAAATCTATAATACTAATATTAAATAAACATCATAGGTTAAGTAGGCCTGTGGCTTTTGATAAAATATTCTCAATATTATCTTTGTAGTATGGAAATGTAGATTTTAATGTGTTTCATACTTTTCAAAGTAGAATAATGTATACTGGAAATGATAAAATGTACTGCATCTTTGCATTAAATGGATAAAGTTTTTATTATTTGTACAGTACATAACAAATACTATTGTACTTGCTCCCTGCTTTGTTTAATGGTTCCTGTAAATAACAAATACAATGTTGATTAAGAATACAGAAATACCAATTCAAATTGTTATATTCTAATAAGAAGGGGTAGACTGCTGTAGCAGTTAGTGCTGCAGCCCACCAGCTCCAGGGTCTGGGCTTGGTTCTAGATTGATTGAGTAGGTCTCCTCCCAACTCCTAAAGAAAACCTGGCTATATTTTGACTGACTATTCAATATCGTCTCTTTCTCTGTGGCCCTGCAATGGACTACTGCTCCATCCAGTTGGAGAGCAGCTTCGAGCTCTCAGTCCATTTGTCCCATCAAGCCCATTTGGTATTTAGTAGTTTATTTATCCAAGGATCTCATCCAGCCATTTCTTGAAAGAAAACAGGATATCCACTTCAACAATATGACTGGGTGGCTTGCTCCCTACTTCCATGGTTTACCCCTTGGGTAAAAAAATGTTCTTGGCTTTGTTCCACCTTGCACTCTTCATTTCTGCGATATGCTCTTGCTTGCTGCATCCTTCAGCATGAAAAGCAGCATCTTTACAGGTGAATCGTGAGTAAACTGTATCAATTGTTTTACTCTAATGTTCCAAAAATAATAAACCAAAACTACCACAGAAAATTAAACTGCATCAAGAGCCTAAAATTATAATGCAATGGCATATTCTGTTCTAAAAACTATGACTAAATTTTTCAAGGATTTAAACTCATCATTATGTGGAGATCCTCTGTGTTTGTTATTTTTTAAAATATTGGACAGAATTCCAGGCTTATCTTCACAAGTGAACCTTAAAAGAAAGCATTGCAATATCTGAGTTGCTTAAACTCAAACAATGGAATAACCCAACTTGTTTATTAATTAGAAATGCAGTTTCCCCAGCAACAGCAATTAGGTTGCTATGGTTTCACAACATTTTGTAGGGCCAAATGTAATCAGAATAACTTGTGTATCAACTAAATTATGAAAACGTTAACAAAGTATGTACAATATATCTGCGGTAACTATGGGTTTTATTATAAGCTTGTATCTGTTTTGGCCTGAAAACATTTTTAATCTATATTCAGACACTATCTTTTTAAATTTAGTGAGCTCACCAGAAAAAAATCATCTTAGATTAGTTTTTTGAAAACATTTTGGCACTTAGCACTTTTTTTCTGAATAGGTTCCTTGTACTCCATGTCAGAATATAACTGTTCACTCAGTCACTACTCCCTATCACAAGAACTGCACAATTACTCCTATTAATCTTTTAAGTGCATTTTTTCTTACCATAGCTAACAAATTAAACAACCAATTGGCATACAGTAGCCTCCAATTTTTTCCCCTACTCTTGATAAACTATAGCCTTAAGTTGACTTAGCTTGAAAATACCTGTACACAGTTACTATTTTCTGATACAGTGAAACCAAAATACTTGTATGATTTTTAATATTATATGTATAGGTACATAAAAATGTTTCTAAATGCTCAATGTTCAGATTTCATAAGTGGGCAATCAAGTTTTGTGAACATTCCTTTGACTTGGGAAGCCTGAGGAATCACTTCCAGTAGAATGTTCTGAACATTCTCATCAGGCACATTCTATCATCTCCCATATGGAAGCTCTCCAGTACCCACAATTTCTGATATAGTGTTTTTAGCTTATACCAGAAATGTTCTACTAGAACAATCAAACTAAGCGAGGGTATGACTAAACACTGTTTCATTTCGGAAACCATCATTTTTAACCCACACAATGCATACCCTCTCTAGTTTTAAAGTTCACCTAGGAATGTAACTTAGGCCTGGACCAAATCAAAACTTCAGCTGAACTTTCAAGCCTCTCGTTAACACAAGTCTGCCATCAAATACTGGGGTTAGTCTTAACTGTATCATTTGCAGTTAGAACAAAAATTTTGATTTAATCTTTGCCTAAGTGTTGATAAAATATGAAATGCTTGAAAATGCATTTTTTCCTTTTGAAAAAAATACTCAAGCAATTTGGATTTGAGATGAAAGATCACTCTTGTTTAAGATCAAAGGACTTAAAATCTAAAATCTACATTTTTATGCAAACAATATTTGTTGCATTGTGTCAAAGCGTAACTCAATACTGTTACGTGTTGTCTAAATCTTGAAACATTTTATTGAATTACTTTAAAAATCCCTTAATGATGCTTAACTGTCAATCTGGTTACATAATGCAAATTCGTACTGTTGCTTGGAAAATCCCTGCTTGAATAACAAAGAACATATGCATCAGTATGTGATGGCTAATTTTCTTGATGTAGTTTTGGCAATTCCATAGAATTCTTCATTACTTTCGTGTACCATTAGATATGAAAAAACAACATTTATGGACGAATGGAGATGTGGTTACCCACAGATATGAGCACAAAGAGTCAAAGTAAACAATCCGCGCCTCTCACTTATCTCAACATGAGTGGGAGTAAAAAGAATACAGTTCTGAATTTGGAAGGATGTACTGTACTGTATGTAGCTTCCAAAGTCTGATGCCGTGTGAACAGTATGATACTGATTTATGTATGATACGGATTTAATTTAAACAGACAGGATACTATGACCACATCTTGATTTAAGCATTCACATCGGTGGATTTATTTTTTCAGTTATATTACACATTGTGCTTTTGATTTTATTCAAATGTGGGAATCAGGAAACTAAAAGTGGTAGGTCTAAATAGATTAAATCCATTTAGCATTTCCTTCTTTAAAAAAAAATGCAGTAATGCAATATATCAGTTAATCTTAACATGATAATTGCTTTCTTACCGATCATTTTATGAAAGTTTTGTTTTAAAATTCTTCTTTATGGAATACATTGTTGAATCCATTTTAATGATGGACTCACTGATAGTAAATAGATGCTATATGTTCTCTTGTGGGTGAAAAGGGGACTACAGTGTCCCACTGGTCAGATCAAACAGTAAGATTATTCCAATAAAACATTGAATTAGTTGTCTTTGATATTAAATTTTGTGAAACTTTTTTGTCTTTGATTTTCGTTTGGCAAAAATGTATATTTAGAACATAAATCTTTATTTTTCAGTACCACAGCAATACAAGCTGGTCATCTGGCATTCTGTGTGCTGCTAATATGTTTCATGTATTTAATCTATTTTCAAATGAAATATGTTAAAGTACAGGTACTGTATGAGACTAACCATTTAGTCTAACATGACTACCAGTGTATGTTAAACTGCAAGGGCTTTGCATTGAAAATGATATTTTAGCCACCGGAGCGGTGCGGTGGCTCTATGGCTAAGGAACTGCGCTTGTGGCTGGAAGGTTGCTGGTTTGTATCCTGCGGCCGGCAGAGAAATCCTACTCCGTTGGGTCCCTGAGCAAGGCCCTTAACCCCAACTGTTCCAGGGGTGCCGTATAAATGGCTAACACTGTGCTCTGACTACAAGCGTCACTCCCTGTCTGTGTGTCTCATGGAGAGCAAGTTGGGGTATGCGAAAAGACAAATTCCTAATACACAACTTTGTTCAGTATATGGCCAATAAAGTGATCTTATCTTATTTAGTTCTTTTTCAACGTATTTAAGGTTTAATCTTTCAGTAATGTACTGCAGATTTTAATTACACACAGCCTACAATTACTGTAGGCTCAATTACTCTTTTGCAGAATGATCTCTAGCTTAATGAATTAATTTAAGGTGTGCTCACCTGTTGGGAAACAATAGATGTGATTATGAAAGAAAACCTGTTGACTCTCATTAAAATGTAATAGCTTGCACTGACCTGCACTAAGCCTTTTAATGTTTAATTCTGAGCGACTGGCAAAAAATTGCAATGATTGGATTATACAATATACTGTTAGTCTGAAAAAACAAAACCTTGCCAAAACCAAAAGAATGTATCAAGAATGGTAACAATAATTTTTCTTGGGTATTCTTTCATTGAAAATTATGTGTTGAATGCAGAGCTGATTGAATATGGGTTCAGGCTTAACTGGTGTGAGAGTCAGAAACACCTAATAAATTTTGGTTTTATTTGTTAATATGCCTGTGCAGTCAAAGCCGATTGCAAGAGTTTGTTAACTGAAATCAGTTTCTGTCAAACTATTGCTTGTAGAGCAATTTGGACAATATTTCCTCTTGAGGCAAAGCACAGTATATAGCCATATATGTGAGAAAAAAATGTTTAGAAAACATTGAAATAACTGTTTTCCTAGGTATTACATCTGCCCTAAAACACAGCCATGCCAGCAAAAACTGTCTATGTTTGTGGGAATCCTAACCCTAACCCTAGCTATGGGTTTGGCTTGGTTAGGGTTAGGGTTAGGTCTGAGGGATTTGTTAAATACCTTTAACAATCTTCCACTAATTTGATAGGAAAATTTGCTTCTCTGAATCAAAGTATTCGTCTGAAAAGACACAACAACCTTGCCAAAACCAAAAGAACGTATCAAGAATGGTCCAATTAATTTTTGTCGGGTATTCTTTCATTGGAAATTTTGTGTTGAATGGAGTCCTGAATGAGTATGGGTTCAGGCTCAAGTGGTGTGAGAGTCAGAAACAGCTAATAAATTGTAGTTTTATTTGTTAATATGCCTGTGCAGTCAATGCCGATTGCAAGAGTTTGTTAACTGAAATCAGTTTCTGTCAAACTATTGCTTGTAGAGCAATTTGGACAACATCTCCTTTTGAGGCAAGGCACATTATATAGCTATATACTGTATGTGAGAAAACAAATGTTTAGAAACCATTAAAATAACTGTTTTCCTAGGTATTACATCTGCCCTAAAACACAGCCATGCCATCAAAAACTGTCTATGTTTGTGGTAATCCTAACCCTAACCCTAGCTATGGGTTTGGCTTGGTTAGGGTTAGGGTTAGGTCTGAGGGATTTGTTAAATACCTTTAACAATCTTCCACTTATTTGATAGGAACATTTGCTTCTTTGAATCAAAGTATTAGTCTGAAAAGACACAACAACCTTGCCAAAACCAAAAGAACGTATCAAGAATGGTCCAGTTAATTTTTGTTGGGTATTCTTTCATTGGAAATTTTGTGTTGAATGGAGTCCTGAATGAGTATGGGTTCAGGCTCAAGTGGTGTGAGAGTCAGAAACAGCTAATAAATTGTGGTTTTATTTGTTAATATGCCTGTGCAGTCACAGCTAATTGCAGTAGTTTATAAAGTTAAATCAGTTTCCTTCAAACTATTGCTTGTAGAGCAATTCAGACAACATCTCCTTTTGACACAAAGCACTGTATATAGCCATATACTGTATGTGGCAAACGCCCCCTACTTGGATCAACAGAGACCCTTTTTTCTAGTCAATTGATACACACATGAAGTACAGAAGCAACACAAGTTTGTTGATCTCAGTATGGACACAAAAGCAATTATTTGAAAAATCATTATATTATTTGTATAATCTGACACTTTTTAGCAGATGTAGCTAAGGGATGGAGTGGCAGAAAGATTGGCAGTATTTTAGAATTTAAATAATATAACTGAAAATGTTTTATCTTTAAGATTATATTTTAAGCCATCTCATGGAAAAAGTGGTTGAATCAAATAAAGAATGACAAGAACAGATTTTCCCCCCTCTTTTAGGAACATTTTACATCTCTCTTGTGTATTTTTCTTTAAATGCAAATTCTTTACAGATTCATTTTTAAGCGAAACTTGTGTAAAATGATATACTTTCAGCCTTTGAACCAACGTGATTCAAATGCTGCAATTCGAGAATGCTGAGATTAATCCGACTGCAGATCCCTCCCTCACAAACATTAGATCATAGACTTGATATTACACAATTGCACCACTGAACTACCCTGCTGATTCACTGGGTCTCTACAATGTACTATTGATGTTGCTTGGTACCTTTAGTTAGCTGTCTCCCTTAATTCTACCAAAGAAACTAGGCCAGCACTTGATTACCTTCATTATCTGATTTGACAGGTTAAAAATCAGATGTGTTTATTACATTAATTACGTGAGGGTTTAAAGTGATTGGCTGGTTTCAAATGTTGGAATTAATACCTTTAATTCTCCGCTTTGTTTCAAACATTGATTGTTTTTATTGTGCTCTTCATTATTAAGGCAGTCTTGAAACAACAGTGAAGGAATCTCCATTTAAGAGGAAAATGCCGATAATGTATTCTGTTTATCCGACTGAGTATTTGTTATATGATTCAAAGGAAGACAACAGTCTTAGTGCTATCCATCCCCTGCCATTCATTTACACAAAATAATATAAACACAAAAGAATATAATGAAGCATTATTTCAATATTTTTTCTTTGTAAAGCAAATTGTTTGCATAAATAACACAAATGAATATCACATTTTTTTCAGTTTTGTGCACTTGTTCTTTTTAGTCTACTAAGCTTTATAGTTTTCTATTCCTTCTACACTAAATAAAAAAAACATTTGTTAGTTAAACCTGGATCAGTTTTTTCATCTGTCCTTCTTTCTTGGAATTAATTATATATTAAATACATTATGGGGCACCTGTATGTCTCTCTAAATAGTTTTGCAGGTAAGAAATGATCTTCCCACGGAGAAGTGCAGGACAGAGAAAGGAGGATGAAATACATTTCATGTTTAATGACCAAGAGCTGCAATATATAGCTTTCAAATGGTACGAAAAGAGTAGGGGTGTAACCCCGGTGTCCTGGCAAAATTTCCCATTGGTCCTTACCAATCATGGCCTCCTAATAATCCCCATCTATGAATTGGCTACATTACTCTGCTCTTAGCTATCCCCACTGATAGCTAATGTGTGGTGAGCGTTCTGGCGCACTATGGCTGCCGTCGCATCATCCAGGTGGATGCTGCACATTGGTGGTGGTGGAGGGGAGTCCCCATTACCTGTAAAGCACTTTGAGTGGAGTGTCAAGAAAACCCCTATATAAGTGTAAGCAATTATTATTATTATTATTATGTTTCTCTCTCTGTGATGTCTTAGACGTCTATAGTACAAAGAGTCACTAAGCTCATTTCATCAGACCACAGATGCTAAGCAATGCAGACTTGGTAGTACTGTGTTGGGAAAGTACTGTTAGACTACTCAGTATCAGTCTGACACCTCATGTTTTGGGTGAGACATTAAATTAAAGTCCTGACCATTTGGACCATTAGAGCTGGGGTGTTTCACACTACTATCCCTGATCTTCTGTGTAGTGGGGCTACTTTTGAGTGTGTCTTTCAAGTAGGTGGATGAAGTTGGGCTTTGGAAATTAAAAAACACTGTATACATGCAATTAACATGGATATCTTTACCATATGTGTTGCATTCATGTAATTCGATTAAAGGTTTCTAAATTTAATTTTTCATAGTACAGTAATTAATCTATATACTGTAACTGTAATGTCTTAACAGCTTTTAATTATGTGTGTCTAGATAATACATTCTACACTTGTGCACGAGGGAAATGCGGAAGCAACCAAATCCAAGGAAGTCCAAAAAGGGAAGTCGGGGCGCAGTCCGTAATCCAAGGGCCGGGAGATCCATCCAAGACAAACAGTTACAGACAGGAACCGGGTCGGAACCGGCACAGAAACAGGAATTAAAAGCATAACGGGACCAGATGCTCTGAATCCCGGACCCAGGCGGTCAGGACACCGGGGAATAAGGCCTGCCTTTGGGCTACCCGGAAAATAGGCAAGCCTTGTGGCGTCCATCTTCCACTACTGAGCCCACAACTGCAGAGGCTTTTAACCAAAAACCAAACGAGACGCACCAGGAAATAATAGAAACTAATCATAATCGAAAGGGGTAGGACCGCCCTCTAGAGTAGGGATGTGGAAAGTAACAAGTAGTCATTGATCCAAGATGGTTATTGACAGCCCAGTGATTCAGCACAGCAGGGATAATCAAGGCCTATCTGATATACACAAACCCTCCAAAGCAGATAGGGCTGAGCTTTGGGGAAAAGGCCTACAAAGACTTAGGCTTTTTGATGAAAAGACAGACAAACCAAAAGGAAGCTCCATGTTATCCAAAAGAATCGTTTGTGGGGAAGTTTTGTTTAAAGGACATGACCTGAAAAACAAGTTGCAATAAGATAAGATCACTTTATTAGCCATATACAATTTCTTGCATTAGGAATTCGTCTTTTCGCATACCCCAGCTTGCTCTCTAAGAGACACAGACACAGAGAGAGAAGCTTGGGGTCAGAGCGCAGGGTCAGCCATTTATACAGCGCCCCTGGAGCAGTTGGGGTTAAGGGCCTTGCTCAGGGGCCCAACGGAGTAAGATTCCTCTGCTGGCTGCGGTATTTGAAGCGGCAACCTTCCGGCCAAAGGCACAGATCATTAGCCACAGTGCCACCGCTCCACCCCAATAAGGTCCTTACTACAGATAAAGATTTTGTACTGCCACAAGATGGTGGCAAGAAAGGTTTCATATTATAGATTAGGCTATACAGCAAAAGCTTACTGTACATCAAAATATACAGTAGATTTACTGTATATTTTGATGTATAGGCTTACATCAAAATATTAGTTTGAGTTGGTATTGTGTGTAGATATTTTAGTCTTGTCAGATATTGCTGTCCAACATTAATAATTGTGCCATACGCACAATTGGAGGAGGTGCCATTACAGTGATCTTTAAATAGGTCATCTCTGGATACACAGCTGCAAGGTAAAATTGATGCTCTTTTAGCCTCAATGTTAATAAACGGTGAAGGAAGCAACAAAAAAGCATAGCTCTTATTTGACCTCTAGCATCTTCTGGACCCTCTATAAAGAGGTTAGATGTTAAAACTAATCTAAAAAATGTAAAAAGACTCCGAGACTCACACTTCATCACAAAACTCACAATACGCCCGTGAACTGAACTCCTTTCTCCTTATGGTGAAGTGTATAACAGAGATTTAGCTCTCTTTCTAGAAAGCATGTCTCTTGTGTCTAACATCTTCAAATTATCTGAGTCTCATTCAGTTTAAAACTTTTCCATACTATGGATTTCACAATTTGATCTCAGTGTCTGTTTTCATCTTCTAAGAATCGGCAACATTATACAGTAGGCTTACAAGATGCACTTGCACATTTAAAATCTGCCAGCTATCTTTTGATGGGAGCCATTATAGTAGTGTTCATTCCTTCTTAAACCTTGTTTTTTCTCCTTCTGGTTATATATGTAGATAATTCATCCAGTTAGCTTGCACTCAAAAATGGATAAATGAAAGGAGAAACTATACATCCTCAAAAGAAGGTGTAGTATCAGTAGTTCAGAACATCATAATGTGATAAACTCAGTTCCCTGTGAATATGTAAGCTTGCTAAGAATGCTACTTTGACTGACCTGTCAGTCTCCTTGTTTTTCTTTCATCTATGCCACATTGACAACGTATTTGAAATGCTAATCAGACCCTTAATAGTTACATCAATCGTTTTCATACAGTATACAGTATATGACCCAAATGTCCCTTCACTTAGTGCCAAATTTATTTCTTTATGGAATGTGAGAAATACAAGACCGTCAGTTATTTTGGCAAGATTAGTCTTCTGGCTTGGCTACCAAACTACTTTTTTACACACAGACAGCTACAGGTACTTGAAAATAAACAGAATTTTGTACTTACAAAAAAAATGGAGAGTGCTTGTCATAGTAGACATCTGACCCCTTTACAATGCAAAACCTCATTAAAAAATATTATTTTTTGTATATACTTAACATCCTTAGTTTTTGTAAAGACGGGTATTTTTTTGAAAACCAAAGTTAAAGATCAGCAAGCAAATGCCCATGAGTCAGAAATGTAGTCCACATTGACTATGTTGGTCAGACACATTTGTTTATTCCTATTCTCCATAAACTCTGGAAAAAATAAGGTGTTCATTATGGAAGTCTGATACAGTAAAATACTTTGTACAGTAAAATAAAAGTTTAAATTGGTTGGTACCTCAGCATTTGCAAATACTCACAACAGGTAGAAGCAGTATTTCCATTACACCTGGTTATACAATAGCTGTCCATCACCATGCAATGGATCCATAATCCATAATCCAGAAAATGTAGGATTATGCTATTTTGCTATTTATATTGAAATACAGGGTTAATTTAAACATGGTTAATTAATGGAAGGCTAATTTAAACTTGTATTTTTTGTCTGTTTCCAATAAAGGAATGTATTGCTATGCCTAACAAACTGCATAGCAAACATTTGGACAATGTTTTAAAAAAGTGAAAGCCATCTGTCTTCAGTTATTATTCAGTGACCCTCCCATTCTAAAAGTAAAGGAAGATTAACAAGAAAGCTTCCACTATAAATGTATTAGGTCATTACTAATAATCAAATAAAAGCTATCTTTCAAATGAAAGAATTCTCATAAGGACAGGATGTCTGACATAATCTGATGTTAAAGTCAATACATCATTTTTTGACATTACCATCTTTTGTCAGCACTTCCCTTCATTGAAGAAAAAGCTTTTGTCATACCATATGATTCCTTTTAATTTCTTCAGCTAAAACAACAAAAAAAAGCAAACATTTTATAATCATAATTTTGCCAAATAGATTTATGTACTGTGCACATTCTTGTTTTAAATTCTGCTTATAATGTACTGTATATTGAAATGAAATTTATCCTTGAAACTATCAATTGATTTTCCCCCCAAAAAAGTGCATACCAAGATAAATTTTAAAGAAATATAATGAACAACAGAAATCAGCCTAACTGCACATCTACATATCTGTTTTTCAGGAAAGTTAAGTAACTGCTGACAGTTCAGAATACAAATCACTAATTGTAATTTAGCTTAAGGGAAAGATGAAAAGGCTGGAAACATAATCTTAAATAGCACCGGTCTCTTATCAAGACTGCAACAACTTGTTAAGGATGTGCATTAAACCTTTCTTTCAAAACGAATACTTCTCTAGGGGTGGTGGAATTAAACTATTTAGTCTAGACGTATGTTAACATATACTACTGTCAATACAAACTTGGTGATTATATTTAGTACTGTATGTGATAGCATAATTAAAGACTTTAGGTTTTTCTTTATTTTTACAATATCAAAAATGTGCAAAAATAGATTAAAGATATTTGATTGAAATAATTTTTTCTTCTAATTATGTTTGTTCGGTCCTCTCTGTGAGGATTTATCAGTTATTTAAGTATGATGCATTAATACTTAACTGTTTTGCAATTGGACACTATTCTGCCAGCCACTGTAGTCATCCCCTCCTGATGATTTCATGTCCAGCTGCAGTTGAGAGATTGTGCACTAGGGCATTGATAATTAGTCGGAGGAGGACTTCCGGAAACTTGTGTCCACTGTGCAATAAAATAATGACATTGTCTTTCCAGATTCTGCTCCACAAATGGCAGTGCAATTTATACACTTTATACACTTAGGGAAATGTCCTTCTCTCACCACGAGTAAAGATGAGAATTGTTTCAGTAGCACAATGGCTACAGAGTTTAAAAGGCAAATGGTTCATATATCTTCATAATGCAAGTCAACTGTGCAATCTGAAGCAACACAATGAAACAGCGTAATCAATAAAATAAGAATATTACATCCTGTAACTGTACAGGATGAAAATATGGAAAAAGTATGGTCCAGGATTTTATTTTATTAGAAGAACTGACAATAAGGGATTAGATTTGCTTTAGAGTCTGGTGACCTGGTGTATGTGGTACTGTATACAGTATAATCAGGTATGGTTTATCTTGCTGAGACGTATTTCCTTTCGTTTTCAGAAAATCAGAAAATTGATTTTTACCAGAAGACATTCTAGTCTTTCAATATCCACTCTTTCATGAATTTGTCAGCGTCGGTGCAATTTTTAACCTTGTGTTTCCAGAGCTAGAGTGACAAATGATGCAATTCCAGGGCAATGATAGACCAAGTCCATTCACAGAAATATACTGTTATTCAGGGTTTTAAGTTGTCTGTCTCCTCAGTAGTAGGGTGAGATTTGTTTTTGCACTGATTGATGTGAGATTCTGCACCTGCACTTTGCAAAATAGTTATGCACTGTCCCACTGTTAAAATACTTTAGTAATCTTGTTACTTTTCCTTTATTTTCACCATATCTGAGGTATCACTGTAAAGCAATTAACTACCAAGTAGTTTGAATTTCTGTTAATTTAGATGTAATTAAGTGTTCTACCTATGATAGCGCCTTCACATGCTAAAATCTGAAAGTTAATTGATGGTCTTAATTCACAGAGAATAAAAAAAGCAAACAAAGTCAGGATAAACACTGGGTTTGCAAGTTTCTCAGTGATTTTATATCATATTCAGTGAGGCTTGGAGTGAAGTCAGACATCAATCACATCGTAGTATAAATTTATCTTCTGCTCATTTTTACAGTTTTTAGCACTTCAATTCTGACTTTCATTTTTAAAGCATTTTAGACCAATGTCAGTCTCTCTTTGTCCCCAGGCAGATGATTAATGACCAACCTTGGAAGCCTCCACTTCCTGATTCTTAGTCACTGAACCAATTGTCTTGAGCCAAACTGGTCAAGTGACTGAAGATGGCAGGAAATTCCCCAAGGCCTTCTGGAGAATATAGTCAAACAAATCTCCTACCACCCTCTCAGTATGTTTATCGAGTAATAATAAGAATTCCTTACACTTTCTGGAACCTCTACTCAAAGCACTTTACAGGTAACAGGGACTCTCCTCCTCCACCAATGTGCAGCATCCTCCTGAATGATGTGATAGCAGCCATAGTGCGCCAGTATACTCATCACACACCAGCTATCAGTGGGAAGGAAAACAGAGTGATGAAGCCAGTTCATAGATGGGGATTATTAGGAAGCCATGACTGGTTAAGGCCAATGGGAAATTTGGCCAGGACACTGGGGTAACACCCCTACTCGTTTCGAGAAATACCCTGGGACTTTTAATAACTACAGAGAGTAAGGACTTTGGTTTTACGTCTCATCTGAAGGATACTGGGGCATTAGGACCTACACAGACCGCAGGGTGAGTGCCCCCTACTGGCCCCACTAACAACTCTTCCAGCAGCAACCTTAGTTTTTCTCAGGAGGTCTCCCATCCAGGCTCACACCTGCTTATCTTCAGTGGGTTGCCAGTTGTGAGTTGCAGGGTGATATACTGTAGCTGGTTATCAGATTACATAAAGGTATTGAATCATCTATTAGATGCTTTAACATAGGCTAATTCTGTGCAACATAGGTGTGGCATCCTGTATTTGGTTGGGATTGTTAACAGTTTGCTAATTCTTCAATTCTTCATATTTTTCAAGGTGAAAAAACACTACAGTTTAGATATGTCAGAGAATTCATTGCAACCTCAGGCGTTCGCTACAATAACAAGAAGTCTCATAAACAGTAGTATATTTCACTTATTTGTCCTTTGCACATATTTTAGTGTTTGTGCTTTTATACCATTTATAGCCTTGACATGAAAATGTAGTAAATTATGTCCTAAATCTTAATTACTGTCAGTTTAGACTGTGATATGTGTTTTAGTCTATGAATCCTGGAGACAGTGCTGTGGAATGTCAGCCAGCACCTAATCTTCCTTTGGAACATGCTATTGAATTTCAAAGAAAATATGTAAACATCTACAGTGTCATGTGTCTACAGTGAACCAGAAATGCTCTTTGTTAGGCTTTATGACTTAAATATAAGGCACATTAAAGAACCTTAATGAAAGTGGCTCTGGAATCAAGGTTTCTGTGATTCAATCAATAACACTTTTAAGGATAATTCAGTCAAACCATTGGCATTGTACATCCCAGCTGGATAGAACTGAACCTAGCTCTGTTTGAAGTCTCTCCATTCACTCAGTTACAAATTTTGTTTGGTGATGGCCTGCTACAGTATATCGTTGAACTCATTTTTCAAGTATGAGTGAGGTTAACCAAGTTTGTTGTTATTCTTATGAGCTCAAACTAGCATTGTGGCCTATTATTACATTGTGGCTTCTGAAGTTATTTTGTTTTTCCATTTAAAATGTTAACATTTCCCTCAATAAGCATTCACATCTACAGTGTATATATATACAAAACATTCTATGCCTTCATATGACTGAACTTTCTTCAGTTAAATTTGTGTGCTTCTGCCCAGTTCCTTCCAGGAGAAAAAAAAATCAGTTTGCAAAACAAAATTATCCCATTTAATGAACCAGTACATACTGTATGTAAAGAGTTCATGATCATTTTTTAGTCACCCAATTGTGTTGATTCATTGAAATCAAATGTGAGTTACTAATTGTTTGATTACTTTCTGTTTAGATTTCGGGTAATGTGGTATATCGACAGATACGTGCACTGTTGCTGAGACTGCTGGAAACCTAGAATATAATCATCACTTGATAATATAATATTCTTTGTCATCCAAACCTCCTGCAGAATATGTACAGTACGTTTAATTTTCAATAGCTGATATTAGGCTAATATTCAAGATATTATGCAGCAGATTTTTCAGAGCAAATAGTTATACCTGTCTTGCATCTTGGGCATCAGCTTGGAATTTTCTTTAATGTGGTTCAACCAGACAACACAATTTTCATAACAATCTATTGAATGATCAAGAGATAAGCAGTAAAACAAACTAAAGAAGTTAGCTTCAAGTACTATATCTCTAGATATATACTTTATTTAGTAATTCACCCTTTTCTTACAATTAGTTCACTTTTTTCTTGAAGGGCTTTTCCAAATCTCTTGCAGATGTTTTCTCTCAGATAGTCCCTTCTCACAGAAAAGGACAGATGCAAGTTACAGTAAATGTCTATTCCTTTTATTTTTCATAGTTCTGCCTGAAGATTTGTTTTGTCCAAGATTTCAATTTATTGATTAAATCATTTGGCCTAATCAATGAAAATACCCATTAATTTAGAGACATCTATAAAAACCACAAGGAAGTGGGTAGGCTGTCACAAACTCGTATAAATCATTCCAGATATTAATTTCAATTGCAAGAAGTCTGAAAAGGTAACGTGTACAGTATAATGTTAAACACTGGCTACTGTATTAACTTTTTTGTATTCTATTGCTTTTCCATTTTTTCTGTGGAGGTGTTTTCTGTGTGATAAACATTTAGGTGAGACTGGAACATCGGATCAAAGTTTAACCATCTGAAGATTTGTTTAAAAGTTCATTTTATTGCTTAACTGTAATTTGGGTGCCCTTGGTCAGAGCACAGGTACAATGGTGGGTCACATTGAACAACTAACTGCTAAATCCTTCCTGATGTTTAATTAAAGAAATAACTTTAGGTTCTTTTTAAAGGCAAACTAATTATTGTAATGCATGTGCTGAAAGGTCAACTACTGTATAACATTCCATGGCTTATTAATTTAAAACTAGTATTAAAAGAAAAATAATATGAATAATAATTGCTTACACTTATATGCAGTAGCACTTTTCTGGACACTCCACTCAAAGCGCTTTACAGGTAATGGGGACTCCCCTCCACCACCACCAATTATTGAATTATTATTATTAAAAGAAAAACAGAGAGAAGGTTGCATGGATAGTGTATTGATTATCAAATATTTTTTCATAACTCCAAGACCAGAGGTAACTATAATTTAATCAGTCAGGGGCAATGTTTAAAGAAAGCAAACCAATATGATACTATTTAGGTCTGTTAAGTGGTTGGCATCACTTCTGTCATTCTTTCTGCTTCATGTGATGAACATTATTGCTGAATGATTGACTGCTTTCATTGTGCCTAAATTCTGTCATCAGTTTCTTCTTTGTTAAATAAAGTCTTTAAGGATAATTAATTCACTTATAAATGATTAAATTAGTTGGCTCCTTAGAACGCAAACAAAAAAAAGTAAATTGGTTGCTCACTCTCAATGACAGACCATTACTGATCTGTACAGAAAGTACCTTGTTTACAACATTAGTCTTTTGGCAGTTGCTGGTCATTGTATCTTTGCTGTAGTAAACGTTATTTGCACAGGGATACTTACACTACAGAGTACATTTGGAGTGAGTTACTTCATCTACAGAATAAATCAATTTAAAGGATTGTTTTGATATGCAAACCTTAAAATGAAACACTAAATACATTCCTGTACAATAAAAACTCTTAATTCTAGAATGAAACAGAAACGTTGGATAATATTTTGACAGTATCTCTAACTAAAACAATTGTTTGTTTGTCTGTCCATGCAAATTGTATTGCTTTGCATGAAAACTGAACTCCAGATTCAAACTATGGTCTCAGGTACTCCTCCCCACTCTCATGCTTCTCATCCCAAACTAGCATCAAATCTTGTAAGAAAGTGATCAAACTCATATAGCCCAAGGGGATTCAGGCTCAACATACACTATGAGGACTGTTTCTCATGTATAACTACACTTACTGTACATACTGTACTGCCTTTTTTACCAATCAGCATTCTGCTTAATTGGTAACATTCTAGGTGTTCAAACTCTGGCGCTGGAGGACTAATATAGCTGCAGGTTGTCATTCTGACTCATGTCTCAATGACATAAATCAGCACTAACTAACTTCATCCAACTCTTAAGTGGACCTAGGAAAACTGCAGACATACAGTATAGGCATTCAGAACCAGAGCTGAAACTCTGGCTTAAGCAATAACAGTTTCTGTCAAACTCTACATATTGGCCTCAACACATCAGACACACTAATGCCCAGAACACTTTTTCATAGTTTTCACAATAATGTGTTAATTATTATGTAGAACATTAAAAGCAAGGAAGTTCCAGGGAATATAGAAAAAACTGATACCACTGTGTTTTATTATAAGATACATCATCTACAGTTCATACTCTATCTCTATATAATTTGCCAGATACAGTATATTAGTTGTGTATACACAAGTATGCCTATGACATGACATTACATGATATGATGTGAATTAGACAGACAGATTTTTAAAATACTGACATTTTAAGAAATTACAATTCTGACCCACTAACCGATTGGGTTAGCTGTAGTGTTTTTAAGTGCTATTACACCTATCAATAATTATGCAAAATATTTTTTATAAAAATGAAAAACCTTAGCTCTTTTTATTTATACTGTATAAATATAAATTATTGCCCATCATTTGTGATTTAGTTAAAGCATGTTAGGTGTTTCATGGTGTGGTGATCCATGCAAAATTCCACAGATTTCTAAAGTACATTATGACCTTATCAAAGGGGGGAAATGGGTTTCTCCATGTTTTAATGGGAACATATTTCACAATAAAAATCTTGTTGGGGTAGAATTCATTATTTTTTATTTGGGATAAGTTTGTCAAATGGAATTTGCCCATCATCAAACGCATTTTTTGGCTAGCAGATGGTGTTTTATTTAGCAGTCTTGTTATGCATTTCCGGAAATAGTCTTCATTTCCAGCAAGCAAATATGCATGAACATTTTCATCATAGATCATGATGTCAGTAAATGTGTCTCCCTCAAATATATTACCTGCATGAAATATATATATTTTTTGGCAATTTATCTTTGAAAGAAAAATGTTCAGAGTTTTATCTTTGTTCTACATCTTTGAGGGGATCGTGTGAGAAATAAGCAAGATTTGTGCATAATGGTTCTGGGAATTGTCACACATTTAAGGCAAAAACATTATAAGAACATTTTTTGTCAATGCCTTAAACCAGCTTTGTTTTCTTTTCACCTTCCGATTTTTCTGGCCGATATCTTTTGATGTGATTAACAAGAGGTTTATTTTTCTTATTCAAGCTTTGAAGTTATATGATTTGCTTTATGTGAATTGACTCCAAATAGCCGCAAGTAAGCTGCATGTTTTAAAATACATTAAAAGCAATCAGGTCCGCCTAAATATTGGAAACAGCAGTTAAAATAATTAAAAACAGGGCAAATACCATTTGTTTGTGTACAGACATGGATTTCTAACATGTTTAAAAGCAGGAAATCAGTCATGTGGCTCTGTAACAAAGAATTTCTGTCTTTAAACTGATTGGGATTATGAGAGAAATGTTAGGACATTGTTAGGGTGGCTTTTAGGAGTTCAGGTATATTCTTTCTGTGCTGTCTTATAAATATAATTTTTTCCAAAATTATTAACTTCTTTAACACAACTTTTATGGTAAGACGGGACACTATTCTTGTTGTATCAAGGTATAAAAAGCACCTACAAATGTCCAATCTCTAGAGTTGAAGTAAGGACAGAACACTGGTTTCCCCTTAGTCAGCTCTGAAGGGCCTTACAAAATAAACTTCTAAATTACACTGACGTATACCATGACTTCTTGCATTGACAATTGCATGGGATCATGCTTTTCTGCTTTGCTCTGGTGTGGACCTTAGTTTGATGAACTATTGATTGTTCTCAAATGTATTGATTATATTTCAGAGTATACGGTATCTAGTGGAAATACAGTATACTGTATGTGTAATTGTAGTCCTTGATTTTGATTATATTAAGAACAAATATTTGTATTTAAAATTTTAACATATAGTTATAGTATTTAAAATCTACACAGAATTTCTCATAATAAGGGATGTCACTTGCACTTCTGGAACAAAATGCATCATTCACCCACATGCTGATTCTTGCAATCCACATGTTAATTCCTTAACAATCCTACTGTCAAGCATGAAGCTCATCAGGGAAGGGAAAGCTTATCTAGGATGACTGGAACATAGATGGAGCAAATTACTGGCAAATCTAAGAGGAAAATGTATTTAGAGTTATAACTGGGACAAAAATGCACCTTTCAGTAGGACAATGTCCCACAATACAAAACCAAAGCTACAATGAAGTTGCTTAAAAGTAATAGGGTATCCTTGAGTGACACAGTCAAAATCCTGGTTTGATTTCAACTGGAAATCAAGAATAACTGCAATTTGCTGCTTATAAGCAATAAAGCCTCAGATCCTTGAGAGAGCTTGAGTACGTTAAATCTGCCAAGAAGAATGGCAAAATGTGCACCAAGCCAGTGTGCAAAGTTGGTGTATACCCAAAATGCCTTGTGTTTCTATTTCTTGCTAAAAATGCTTCCAACAGATATTGAACTCATGGGTTTAAATACTTATGCAATACTCTTATATTTTTCTCTATAGTTTTTGCTGGCATTTGCTGCGACCTATCATTAAAAGTCTTCAGATTGAGCATTTAGGTATTTAATAAAATATTAAGCTTATAAAATTGTGAATGCAACATTTTGTAAATGTGACATCATAGGAAGAGAATTAATACTTTTGCAAGGCACTGTACAGTATGTGGGCTGTCTAACATATATTCCTATTATTCTTTTTCATTGCAATAACATCTTTGAATTCTCATTGCTTTTCTGCTCAGAAAATGTTCATGAAAAGCTGCATTACATTTGAACTTATAACCATTAAACTTCACTGCTAGTAATGTCAGATTCTTTCTATTGATTTAGTTTCACGGAATAATTCTTATACTGTATTAGGGTTTGGAAAAGGTCTTTTTAGGGCTATATACTGTATACATACTGTTTCTTGGAGATTCAGTTTGCTAATACTGTGTTACTAATGTATTGAACTAATAAAAGATTATTCTTAACAAAATAATACTTAAAGCATATTGTTACTAAGAGCAATTTTGATTGCGCTTGCAAATATTATGAACTAGTCATCCACCCACTACACTGATTACCCACTACACTATGATCTGATTCATAGGGGTGGGAGGTCCCAGGGTCAGGATTAAATCATTAATTAGATTCTTCCATGGACTGGGAAGCTGGGTAGTTCCCAAGACTTGAAAATATTTGAGGAATACATTGAGCATTTTTGAAGATGTGTGCCAACAAGAATTATTGTAGGAGTTCTCCTCGTCACATCATAAGAGAGCCATAAATGGATGGCATAGAAACAAATTTTCACTCCTTCTTCGGTTTAACAATTCTGATAATTTTTATGCAAATTCAGATCAAGATTGATATTTTTTCCAATCGCTGTTATACTGGTTACACCCCTACTGTTTTTGAGAAACGCCCTGGGATTTTTATTGACCACGGAGAGTCAGGACGTTGGTTTTAAGTCTCATCCGAAGGACGGCGCCTGTTTAAAGTATAGTTTCCCCATCACTATATTTGGGCATTAGAACCCACATGGACCACAGGGTGAGTGCCACCTGCTGCCCCCACTAACACCTCTTCCAGTAGCAACCTTAGTTTTTCCCAGGAGGTCTCTCATCCAAGTACTGACCAGGCTCACACCTACTTAGCTTCAGTGGGTTGCCACTTGTGAGTTGCAGAGTGGTATGGCTGCTGGTAAAATGATGGCAAAACAGTCTTCCAATCTAAAGGAGTATTTGAGAATTCTGGTAATATTTCCTGTCTCATAGATGTAAATGTTAAAGTACTACGTTATATTTAGTTCTACAGCCATTTTGGTTAAAAAAGCAATGTTTTATACTGTAACAGTGCATACTTTTGTTGTAGCAGAACATACAGTAAATTCTCTTGTTGTTGGGGATTAAACAAGCAAGCAGCTTTTGCTTATTAAGGCACGCATGCTTTGTATGTGGTACTGTGGTGAGCATGACCACCATCCTAGAACAGAATGAATCATCACCTCAAGATGCCTGTTAGCCTATGGGCAACAGACCTTCACCAGTTTGCAGTAATGTTGGGGATCCACCACACATCTGAAAACTTACAGATGGCAGAGACAGATCATTGCATGAGGAAACAAACTCAGAGAAAAATGTACAAGACATTTTAATTAATACAGTTCTTCTGTTGTTTCACAAATTAAAAACACTTTCTTTTGATGAATAGCAAATAAACTCAAAAACTGTAGTAATTTTCTTTTTACATATAACAATGTTGTAAAACAAAACAAACACTTTGTTACTATTATGAAAGTAACTTTTTTGATAAAAGGCTGCACAGAATGCTGATATATGTCAATTAAATACGTTTTACTGTAAAGCCATTGCCAAAACAGAGATCTTCTTTTCAGTTTATTATGTAAATTATTGTGTACGTATAACAAAGTAAAGATTACAACCAGAATAATGCCTCTATCTAATTTTGTGCCTGAGAAAAATAATTATGACACAACAGCAGTTGTTTTGGCAAGAAAAAATAATCCTGTTTAGGTTCTTTGTTAATTTACAGTACTTATTAGGGACTCTTTGTTGTTTACACTAGGGATGATTCATTATGGGAAGAAGGCAAAGACATCATGCAACATGGTCAGTTCAGTTTCATTAGTCTCTGATGTGTTACAGTATGTAATGCCTTATAGGTTAATACCTTCCAATATACTGGACTACCTTTCAGAAAATAGAGGGCATTAAAATCACCACTGAATGAAACCTAGAGCACCCAAGGATTTACAAAAGCTCAAGACGTCACATCAAAACACAATTTGTTCAACATATAAAATCATGGGAAAGCTCCACGTCTTAAGGGGGCTTCAGAAAAAATACTGCCTCCAATGCAGTTCTGTTCCTATAGCTCTGAGTAAATGTAAAGGCATTCTGGGCATTCCTGGGGACACTGCTGACATGGTCTGGTGCTGAGATCAAACAACCCTCATGCTGCTTTCTTTAGGCCAAGCCTATTATGTAATTAATGTCTTCCCTTGCCTGCTGGTTCAGCTCTCACTGCTCTCTGTGAAGCATACCAGAAGCAGCAAAATTCTCATCCATATAAGGGCAAGGCTACTGTTTCAGCGTAGATCCTTCATTTCCCACGGAAGTTCGGGGCGGAGACGGAATGTGCAGAATGAACACAAGTCTCCTCCTTCGTCTCTTTCCTCCATCCTAGGAATTCCGCTTTAATTTGTCAGCTATTTACGTCCAATGGAGCTTGTACACTTTCCGAATTACCTATTGCCCCGGAAAACCCATCCAAAAGAACTCAGTCTTAATATCTGAATTAGTCACATTCCCCACTGTTATTCACTAAAGGTTGTAAATGATTTGCCTGCAATCGGAAGGAATAACAAGCTCTTCAACCAATGGATCTGGTTCACATTTGTTTTTGTTGGTAGAGACAGGTGTATGGCCAGAATTGACTTTTCCCTTACTCCATGATGTTTCAAATATGAAACCAATAAAATAAAATATGTTCTGATCATGGATTTACTCTTGTCTTACATCAAAGTACACCCAGATATTCTTTAGGTTGTTTTTTTTGGGGGGGTGGGGGGGATTTTTAAAGAACCCTTGTTTTTTCTAAAGAAGTTACAGTATGAATTTTGTGCGATTTTAACTTTTACTAAATAAGGATTGATAAGAGTGACAAAGCTGGTAAGTTGCTCTTTAGAGTGAAGGAAATATTTTACAATGTGTTAGTGAGATTTAGACAGATAAGTAAGGAACTGTTTATGATCCGAGTGATTTGTTTTGGAAAGTTATTCATTTGACCACCAAGAATGTGTCTGTGTATCAGCCTCCAGTCGCATTTCCAATCTCTATCTCTCATGTCTCGTGTGTCCTCCAACCATGCTAATAATACTGCTCACAAGATTAAATGAAAAACAGTTGATGTGAAACCAGAATGTTATCCTGGCAAAACGTTTTCTTGTGAAGAAATATATTCAAAGCTACAAAATAAACTGACAATCTTAAGCAGCGAGATGCCAAAACCAATTATTCCAAGTACAATAAAAGGGACTAAAAAGACCTTAAAATATTAATAAAAAACTTAAGTACTCTTCAGCAAAGTCCATATTTGGCATAAAAAGAGATGAGCAGGTTACATTTTCTTCATTAGTATGGTCCTATCAACAGAGAAAAGTACACTCTTTTATGCCTGTATGGTTATAGAGAACAACATGACGACATTCTTAAGGGCGACCCTCTCCCCAAAGCATGGGTCTCACATCATGGAAAAATCCAAAGCTACTGAGGTTCTAAGGGAATTAAAAAGGGCGAAACAACCCTTCTCTCACTAGCAGCATCTAGATAGAAGATAAAAATGTGAAAACTGTGGAATTTTTCCAAGTGACCCTGAATGATTGTCACTGCAAACAGATCAAGATACTCCTCCCCGTGGTCTGAAGGCAGACAGATTTGTTTCAGCGAGATGTGAACTCAAAACATCCCAAAATACCGGCCTGATCTACTGAGGCAACACAGCCCCCCTTCCACTTGCTGTTCCTGTGCCTTTTCAATAACTAAACACAGTAACTAAAACAAAGTTGGGTGATTCACCACTTTGTACTGTGGAGAAGATAAATGCGGAGTTGTTGATTAACCTTCACTTTTAGAGTTTCCTGTCAGGGTCTGTGAATGAGGTCATCCTCCCTTCTGCTCTCAGGTGGGCTGCACGCTTCACTGGCTTAGGAATCTCAGTCTGCTGAAAACACTCTCCCTTTCAGAGCTTCAGGGGTTCACAGAGACAATGGCCTCAGTGACACTGGCTAACTGCAGCACTCAACGTACATTTCCTTTGTGCTGCTTCCATCTAGTTTTCAAACTCTCACAATACTTTCAGAGAAAGCATTAAATGTTAGTCTTTGTGATGGATGTATTTCTGTTCATGCATAAGCATCGGTTTATATACTAGACAATCATAGAAAATGCAAAGTGGGGATCTTAGGACTATTGGTCCTGGAATAGAGACTAAAACATGACAATGTTCTTGTTTTAATTAAACTGATTTTATATTGCATTTTAAAAACATGGTAATAATCACATAATGGTTTGAGAACCATTAAATTATTGTGAAATGTGATAGCACAAGAATGCTTGGAGAAAAAGAGTCACCAAGGACACGGACATCATTTGCAGTACCACCTCAACTAAGACAGATTCTGTGCTCTGAATAGATCTAAAACCAGGTTAAAAAGTTTCAAAGAGCTGAATAGATCCTAACTGAGACTATGCTACTACATATTCTCACGCTTTTGCCATTAATGGTAAATTTGAGATTGACTTAACAATTACAAAGGATTTCAGAGTACAGGATTCACAGCAGTCAATTGAAGTGATGAAGTGACAGTTCCAGTTTTCAAACAAGTTTTTATCAGGTTTACATTAAATGGAGACAGCACTGTAAACTGATCTTTACAAAAAGTGGATAGAAGTGCCTAAAAATGTAAGATGAGTTAATTTAAACCCCTTTTTCACACAGAGCCAAGGATGTAACATCGACAAAGGCATCTACACCCAATCCAGCGAGGGGATCAATAGTTAAATTATGGATCAGTGAAAATGGACAGAATTTGCAGATGAACAGATTCAATTTTGTTTTGCAAACATTATTTTACAGTGTAAACTATTGCACTCAACACTGGTAGCAACAAAAGAGCAAGAAATCCCTGGCCCTAAAAAATCAAAGATGGAGTTAAAACATAACCTTGGCCTCTCAGCCTCTTTCATTAAGAGCAAAAAATAGGATTTAGCTGATTTTAATGCTTAGAGTTACATTTTTAAGAAATGTGCCAGGAAATCCATTGAATATTAAAACCTTTTCTAGGAAACCTCAGCCCCCAGGGACTGGTGTGGGTTTATCAGTGGTTTCGAGGACACACCAAAGTTAACTTATCTGGATGGTTTTAGAGATATGAGGGATACGTTTCTGTATGTGATTGTTCATAACTCACCGACCATTTGCGCAAATATTAGTAAAGCTGCTGAGTTATGAGGCAAATTCAAAAAGGTCTTGAAATGTGAAAGTGACGTTAAAGTTATTAAGGAATGCTTTTATGGCTGACAAGTCTAATAGAGAAATCTTTTTCATAAGAATGATGCAGAACGTCCTGAACTAGTATACACATATCATGTGCAGAGGTCACCAGAAATGAAAAAAGTATGCTGATTAAACATTTGTTACATACTGTACAGTAGATAGAGACAGGGGTTTGTTTCCATCTGGTGGGATATCACATACCTTGCCTATGAATCAGTGAACAAAAAACTTACATTGCTGGGAAAAGATCCTTCTTCAGCTGAAGCAACTAGATAGGTCTGTTCTGTGTCAGAGTGGGTGTCAGACTTTAAATCTCCCTCTGGATGTAATAATGACTCATTTACTCACCATCTGGAAAAAACAACCCACAATATCTCCCGTGATAGCATCATAGATCTGTCTACAGCCAGCAGTCATGATGTAGAATTAGCTCTGACATCACAGCTGAAGTGACATGTCCAGAATTCTGCCTTTTATAGGTAAATACACATAAGGAACCTGAGTTAATGGTTTATGACTTTAGGACTGATTTGAGATCAGTTATTAATAACAAATTTGTTACTTTTCATGAACCAAACAGTGGATTCTCTTCATTTTATTAAATTAAAATATCTTAAAGGTCAAATTTGAGAAGAGTATACAACAGGATTTAATAGCTTATTATGATTTGTAGAGTGTATATATATATTATTTGATTTTTTTAAAAAAACTGGACACTATACGCAAAAACTGTGCAATTTATTGTTCACTAAAGAATCGAAAGTTGTTCTTTCCGTTTCAAAGAATATAGTTTATTTAGTCACTCCAAGGCTTAGCAGGTACTGAAATCTACTGTATATCCTTGAATAGGGGAATATCATACTTATACCATGAATAAACATAGACAAAATTCCAATTAAGAATGTTTACAAATGAGCTGAAGCCATTCAACCCTTCTAGATCATTTGGTAGCTAGTTGATCCAAGGATCTCATCCAGCCATTTCCTGAGAGAAGATAGGGTATCAGCTCAAAATCATGGTTAGGTACAGTAGCTTCCAGACTCTCTCACTCCTCAGTGTAATCCTTTGGATACTTAACATACTGTAGGTTTCAGAAAATAAGCAGTTTATTTCTAGACATTTGTACATTGTTCATATATTTTGTTTGCAGTATTTTTCTCTACAAATAATGATACACTTTTATTGTACCTTTTTTAATTGTAAGCAACATCTGCAAGGTACTGCACCTTAAAAAAGCTCAACTTATCTAGAAGTAGGAAAAATAAAATTGCAAGTGTTTCATCTACAGATGTTTTTTTAGACGTTCCAAATACCCAAGCTTATAGTGTTGGATTTGGGGAAGACTTAGAAACACAAGTAATATTGTTTCAAGTTCTAACAATTTACATTGTGTTTTAATTCTACAAAATGGCTACTGTATGAAAGATAGATCACCTTAGTTGTTACAGAATTGTTTTAAAAATAGGCTTCAGTATAAAATCTCCAATAAAGGGTATCATCTATCTGCTTTCCACAGAAATAAGGTGGTAATTCAAGATACTTTTTCAGTGTTGGGCACAATGTCATTTAAAAAAAAAAACAAGATTTTATTTCTGTAACCTCATTTTGAAAAAAGCAGTTACAGTAATTTGGACAGACAACAATGATTTGAGTCTAATCACAGATTAATCCACAGTGGCTAGTCTCGCTGCAGAGGAAACTGACGAAAATCAAGAAAACATTAAGATCTTTTGATTATCGGAAATGAAAGCAGATTTTACTTTGCCTCACTGTAGACACAGCTGCAACTTTCTCTGGTCAGATTGAGAGAAGTACAAAGAAGATAGCTGTTCAAAACCCATCTGCTGTGATGTATTACATCAGATGTATCATAGATACAATAATTGTAGTTTTCAAGTATGGTATGTACTGGATAGCATAACCACAAAAACAAACACTTGGTGAAGGGATGTGTGCAAGAGGCTCAGGCTCTGATTCAAAGTACTGAATGAAACGTCAGGCTTATTTTGCCAACCTTTTACCAATGTGTTGCTTTTATTCTTCTTCTGGGTTTCAGTTACTTGAAAAGATGTGTTTAAAAATTCTTAGCGGTCAGTCAAAAAACAAAGTAGCCTCACTTGCCTTAGACATCTGAACGTCTGAATTATAAATGCATTTTATTAAAATGTCAGATCAATGTCCTTTTTCCTTTTTAAGTTCCAACTATGCATTAGTAAAATAAGAACTTTGATAGAGAGAAAGCATGAGGTACTGTTGTTATTTGGTCATATTGTGTCTATTGAGATCACTAACCATATAAAGGAAGTCATAAAAACTGAATTAATCACATTTGAGCCCCATTAACAAAGGTTTTTGTTCTGTTCATTTACAAATCCACCACAGTGCATACTGCATTAAGCTCTGAGATGAAGTTCACATAATTTACTTGAAATTCACAGGGTTTACAAAAACAATAATGGCTATAAGCATGGCGTAGGAGGTAATTCCTACAGATAGATAGTACATTTTAATGTATCTACAGTATGCAAAAATGTGTAATGTGACTTAATTATTACTTATGCTTTAGTGGTTGCATAGAGGACATACTGTATGAGACTATTTCAGGCTTTATCCTTTTTACAGTTTGCATTTCGTTGGTTATGAAAATTGGCTTGTAAGAACATAAGAAAGGTCCAAACAAGAGGATTTAACGGCTTATTATGAATTATACTGTATATATATATTATTCTGATTAAATATTTGTGTAACTGTAATATCATGCCTGCAATAAGTTATCAGTAACTATAGATAAGCAATCTACATAATCATATCATTGAAAGGACAGGTCAGAACATTCTGAAAACTTGGGACTTTCAAGGATTAGCTCAGCCATCAATATCCATATCTCACTGTAACTCAAAGGAAAAGGAAGAATTCTGTCTTGATATTTCAGTTCATGCTAATAAGCAAATGCATTTTGCTGTTGTATAACAGCATCATCTGAATTGATTTATCATGAAGTCATGAGTCATTTATTATAGCTCTAGGTGCACTTTCCAAAACCACCTGGCTTTTCTCTTTTGACTGCGATACCAGCAGGTAAATAACTCCACAAGGCTGAGTGTGTGTGATTTTGACAAGATGTCAAAGGAATTTTGATTCGTTTTAAAATGAATGGAATGGATCCAGGTATGAGAAGGATGGATAGAATGATCAAAGTTTCTGTATAATTTTTAGATGTTTTCATTTGAAGCCTGTCCTTAACTCTTGAAGAAACACTAATAAGTGAACACAATCTTAATTACCAGTAGAAATTCTGGAGATTGTTTTCCAAATACTAGAATCTACCTCATAGTATGAGGATCTACTTTACTGTGGATGTAGACCTCCCAGTTTGTGCCTATTGGAGTGTGTGCATCAGTAAATGTTGTGCATTGTAAGAAAGGTCTAATACACTTGAACCAATTTAATTATTTCTGTAGTTTCTGTAACTGTATGAATGCACAATTCCTGAACAGTTCCTCTGCCCTTTTCAAGCGACTGTAAGTGAAAGTTTCTCTGTGTCTTCCATTGTCCTTCATCCCTTTTACACATAAGTCTTTATAAGTCAAACCTTTGTAAATGGAGAGCATGCTAAATGTGATCCCTGATCATAACATCCATATTTGCTAACTTATACCTATTGAGTGACAACATACAGTATATTTTGCACAACAATACCATATACCATGTTACTCACAAGAGATTTGTGCCTTGAATGTACTGTAGGAAATATATGTGTTCAAATGACATTTCAGTTCAAACAATGCAAAAAGTAACTGAAATGATTGAAGTAAATACATAAGATACCAGCAAGGTAAAGTAACGTCTTTAAATGTATGCAGCACCAATTATTAAAATAATTTATTGCACATTGCATATCAAAAGTTTTGATGATGATTGGGACTTTTCACTACACGTAAGTCAAGTCTCATGTTAAAGAACCCAGACTTTTAGCTTCTACTTTCTTGAAGAGAAGTTAGACTCAGTAATGCCTTTCATTTTGCCCTGTTGTGGGCGTGGGACTCATGTGAGACTAAGATCCTTGGGTTCACACGGAATGCTTCTGCCTGAACAATGCCATGCAGACACCTGGTGTGTGCACCTCTGGCAGAGAGCGAGGGTATTGACTCTTCCCTTTCATTTCCATTAAGAGGCATCTTGGAATGCCTCTGAGAACATGCCTCACCTGGACCACCTGTGATGCTACATGTACAAGCATAAAACCTTCATTATTGCTGCTCAGTAACTTCCATATGCACACTGTTAAGCTGGGAAAGTTATTATGATGGATATTTTAATTGGAAGGCACCTAATGTCTGTGATACAAATCTCTCTCCAGTTTTTTTTTTCTTGATATGATAATTATACTCATTTAACCCTGTTTGATTGCCTGACGAATATAGAAAATAATGATAATTATTTTCCTTCCTCTGCTGCACCATGGCAACAATGCAAGTATGGCAGAATTGATTTACTGCAATTTATTTGTATTTCCCACTGTTTGTACAGCTTCATACAGCTGCACAATACTGGTTCAAAAGTAAGAAATGATGTAAAAAGCAGTGAGTTCATGTGCTGCTTATTTTTATTTCGGGAAAACACTGAAAATCATAAATACAAGTTTCAGGGTAAAAAAACACTTTACATCTCCGTTTCCTTGCTTTCTTATCTCATGCCAGTACGCACTTTGTCATCTTCTAAAGTGTAGTCTTGAATGATTTATAAATACAAAAAAGGAGTTTCTCCCCAGACATTCACTGGAAGAATGTGTAACATAATGAAGAGGGCTCATCTGCATACAATATGTGATGTAAGGACTGAAGTGAAGCCAAAGAACTCAAAGAAGTGAATCAACCTGTTTTGCTGGACATATTCCATACCTGCATCTGCAGAGTTTTTTTTATGGATATTGCACATCATTCAATACTGTAGTTTTAACTAAAAAAATAAGGCATGGAAATTGTGGCTGAAATGTAGAGTTACAAAGGTGATACACTGTGTGGTTTTTGCTGTTGCATATCTTTTCTTGATGAGAAAACATTGGTAACATTATTTTTGCCAGTGTATGATTGTACAGTATATAACCTTATTTGATTTTCTGAACATGGAGTGGACATTTACTAAGGCTTTACATTTAAACATTCATTGGGTTTTTGTTTCTTGTTAAAGCCCTAGGAAACCCTTAGTGATCTGTTAGTTAGAAGTATAAAATGTTTTTACATCATGTTGTAGAACATGAAAAAATGTCTGGCACATCTTTTTTGCTCTTGGTAAACTATAATTCTTTGTCAGTGGTGCTTTAAATGGTTTGAACAATACTTGCCCTACCAAGTTGTGTGGTCTAATGGGTCTAATGTTTATACTCGTTCTTAGAATCATGACACAGGTGCCAGTGTGGTCATGTTTTCAGTAGAGGTAATTTGGACTGCAAGACATCAATGTTTCTGGTGTTACAAAAGCTCTTGGGGCATTTTCACAATACTACAACTTATAATGGAAATATATATTGCTACAATTGAGAAATGCAACAAATGAGGGTAGAAAACAACATTTTAATTTGTTTCTACACTCATTTTCATTCCTCTTTTTATTAATTCTGCAATTTTACACAACTTTATTGGTGGTGAAGACATGTTCATTTATGGTTCATTCATCCATTTAGAGATATTCTTGAATGTTGACAAGAGAAAGCCTTGTTATTTGATTATACCTGCCACGAAGACTATCGTCATATGTGGCATGGAATTGGAAATCTGTTTGAAGTAAACCTGCATATTTATCTTTTCTTCTTGTTGGACATTTACCGTGTCCAATGGTAGTTCACATTTTTGGCTTCTAATCTAAGAACACTGTTAATCTGTTGTGCTTAGTGCTCCTTCTTTTGTAAATAAAAACAGTTGCTAATGCCTCTTAATACAAAATGTTCCTTTTGCCTGAAAGTCAGCTCACACAGCCCAGTCAGGCTGTATCAGCTACCTTTGAACCTGTCAGGGAAGATTAAAAATGGGGCTTTGGCTGGCTTTCTGTGGTACAGTCAGCTCTGTTGGCCTAAGTGCCCACACACAAGAACACAGATCACAATCACTGATGCCATGATTTTTTTAAGGCTCATGACATGGTTTTTCATGATCTGCATCCGCAGCAGTCTTCAATTTGTTATTTCTCATGGTACGTTTGAATTGCCTCAAATTAAATTTAACCTATATGCATGAGTAACTATGGAAGAGAAGAGCAGAGTATTATTTAAATTGTGATATCCTTTAGATTTCTCATCGAAGTGAAATGACTGAAACACTAATTTACCCTACTACATAAGCTTGTAATCACAACCATTTTTTCAAGTGTTTAATTAAATTATAAGGCCTAAATCCAAAAACACAGTCAGAGTTTCTTTTGTTGCTATAATTTGATTTTGCTATTTGCCCAAGAATGTCGGTGTACTTTGTCTCAAACTTCCTTTGCCTAGAAGGTTTCAAAGTGTGGTTGAGGTTTAAACATTCCATTAATAAGACAGAAAGTCTTCTGTAGACCAGAAAATTGCTTTTTGATAGGATGGAAATAGATGTTTATTTTAAACAGTTGAAAAGGTTAAAGCAACTTCTGGGAATGCGGTGTTATGTAAGAGTTCGTTATATAATAAATAGTGGCTACATCTATAAGTGAGGTGAACTGTTCTTCATGAGTTAAGTTACAAACCAGAAGGAATTTTGATTTTCTAACTTTTGAATGTTTGTTCTTTTGTTCCACTTACATGTTGTTTAGGAATGCCTGCAATACTTCTGTTAAAAGGTTGTGCCAACCTTCATTTCCACATAGGCTGCCTTGACATCTGTGTACTGGTTTACGTCTCATATTTATTTTACAGTAATCAAAAAAGCTCCAGTTAGATCATTTATTACTTTCAACATTTTCCAGGGGTCACTGCTGGTCCAGCAAAAGCAGAGTATTATTCAGTGTTTGCTTGTAAACCACTCCAAATGCCCTGCCAGTCCAATTATGGGACATCATGTGAGACAAATAAGCAGCTGTATCACCCTGAAACTCACAACTGACAACCCACTGATGCTAAAGTTGTCTGAGCCTGGCCAGTACCTGGAAGGGAGACCTTCTGGGAAAACTAAGCTTGCTGCTGGAAGAGGAACCAGTAGGGGGGACTCACCCTGTGGTCTATGTGGGTTCTAATGCCTCAGTATAGTGACAGGGACACTACAGTGGACTGTAAAAAGGTGTTGTCCTTTCGATGAGACATAAAACCAAGGTCCTGACTCTCTGTAGTCATTAAAAATCCCAGGATGTTTCTCGAAAAAGAGAAAAGAAGGGTGTTACCCCAGCATCCTTGCTAAATTTCCATCGGCGTTTACCAATCGTGACTTCCTATCTAATCCCATCTGTGAATTGGCTTAATCATTCTGTTCTCCTCCCCACTAATAGCTGATGTGTGGTGTATACTGGTGCACTATGGCTGCCATTGCATCATCCAGGTGAATGCTGCACATTGGTGGTGTTGGAGGGGAGTCCCATTACCTGTAAAGTGTTTTGAATGGAGTGTCCAGAAAGGTGCTATATAAGTGTAAGGAATTATTATTAATTATATACACATTGTCTGTTTGATGGCACTATAGAGCACTATAGATTCTATATAATAACTTGGGAAATGAAAATGACATCTTTACTTCATTAAGTCCAACATCTAAACAGTATCAAATACCATTCAAAGATGCTTTATTTAAGGTATTCAAATACAAAATTGCTATCATCTGAGATATCTGAAGAGTTTAGTAGACAAAATTTAACAGTGTCATCTTTTATGTTCCAGCACCCCAGGCATGGTTTTCAATGTGTTTATCAAATGTCTGAAAAACAGCTGCATTTGTCCCAAGAGGAGGCAGACCACAAAGTTTTCAGAGCTGCCTCTCCCTACTGTATTTATTATTTGGCTTTCCTGCCTATGAGGTGATTTGGTTGCAAGAGGCCGAGGAAACTTTCCTTAATGTGATCTCAGTGGCTTCTTTCAATATGGTTTGTTATAAGGTCCATAGCATACAGGAAAAATGAAGGAAGCCATTTCACAGTTCATGAGGAATCAGTAAGGGTGCATTTCCAAAACCTAATTCTAAGAGTTGTACTAACATGATTTGTAGAAGCAGCATGTGTGGCAGAAAAGTATAGAACACTTTCATCCCTTCTTCTGAGTCTAAGCACTGAATGCCAAACCACTAATCTTTATGTTTTTCTTTACTATGACAAACCTATTAGAGTACTGTATAGTGGGACTATGATAGTTTTAAAATCAATGAAAACAGAGGAGGTGCCCCCAGTTAATCTGATAAGGTTCTGGTAATCAGTTTTGGTTCTCATGGACTCTTTTTTATTGTTTGTTCTGATGATACCCAGGACTATACACACTTAAATTCCATATTTTTCCATAGAGCTCTGTACAATTTGCTTTTGTCCTCATTTCGAAACATTTTCAAAGTAATAAAATATACTCTTGATTAATTCTGTTAAAACCCATCCTAAGGCTGTAGAGCAGTGGCCTGTATTGGTCTTGGGGAGCCTCAGTCCTTCAGATATTGTTGGGAACTTCGTTTAGAAACTAATGAGCAAGCGTGTCTTGACTGACTACTTTAGCTCAATGATGTGCTTATAATGAAGATCGTGGCCCTTCAGAGGTGCAATACCTTTGATTAAATGTGACCTCCGTTGGCATCGCTGAACTGCACACCAGTAGAATCTGATTAATGGAATGTGCTTTACAGTTCATAGATGAGAGAGAACTTAGCCAAGCATCTGCCCCTCTTTTCTTCCATCAGCAGCAAAAAAATGGAAACCGGAAACACTCCCTGCCAAAAACATCTCCATCTCATGATCTGAGACTGCAATGCAGGAGTTTGTGCATGTGGAATTTTTTAATTAATGCTCCCAAGAAACCGCTCCCATACTGATAATGTTTTAATTGGATGCTTGGAAAAATCACTAGCTTACTTTAAATCTAGGGAAGATTATTAGGTTTTGGACCTCCTATTTAGTTTCTGAAGTTTAATGCTTCCATTTAATTTGTTCTGATGATGCCTGTCACAGAACACAAAAATAAATGATGAATTAATTTCAGATTATGAGACAAGCTCACTATAGTTGTGCGATTTAGCTGTGGATCAGGAATCAACTAATAGGAAAGGAATAAAAGGCTTGAGGTGGTGAGCTTTTCAGATGTTTTTTGAGGTGTTGTGGTTTTCGTAAATGAATCTTTTCAATGGAGACAAAATTCTTTGTTCTCAAAGCACAAAAACAGAAATTCCCCATCCTTCCTTCCTCGCCAGTTTTGGGGACCCATGTGAAAAGTACAGAATATTTTTTAACTACAAAGGCAATGGAATAATATGTATTTTCTTTGGAAGGACAGAATGTCTTTTTATAATGGAGAAAGCAAACCTACATACAATTTTAATTTGCAGAATGACAATTTATTATAAAAACCACAAGGGCTATTCCCTGTGGTGCAAAGTAGAAAAGGCTTGTTCAAATTCAAATTGTAGCATAGCAATAAAACAGAAACAGTAATATTTTTCTTTATTGCTCCATATAGTAACTTTCAGAATCTGACAACCAATGACAAAAGATATTAAGTCTCCAAAAGCAGGGACTTGAGATCCTAAGAACATATTAATACTATCATATACTGTACTATACTGTCCTTTGACTGTGGTTTTAATGTTCTTCACTGCCTTTATACTGCCATCAGTAAGATTGTTAAATGATACAAACTTTACTGTTTCTGTAGGTATTGGATTAGGAGCTTATGAAAGCTGTGATAACAATTGTGATATTTGTGAATATTGCCAATGCACTAGTAAAGGACAACTTGTCAGCCAACAAATACATTTACTGTATATCAAATCTTATGTAAGTAAATTTGTGCAACAAAATGCTGTACAACTGATATTATTGTCACGAACAGTTCTTTCCGGGCCCTATGCAGACGACACGATCCGGAATGTGAGGATGCAATTGGGAAAATAGTCATGCAGGAGAAGGGTCAGGAGACAGGGGGCGTGTCCGAGGAGTGCAGGTGTCCAGGGGGAGTGAATCCAGGGCGAACAATCCAAGGGTAAATCCAGAGGGGGAATCCAAGATGGGAGGTTTAGTCCAAGACCAGGGGATCCATCCGATGTTAAAACCAGAACCGGGTCGGGACCGGCGGTCCAGGGAATCAGGAACAGGAAACTAAAACCATAACGGAGCCAGACGCGGCAGGACCCCGGGCTCTCACGATGCGGAAATCAATGAGAAGCCTCGGGCAAACGCCTGCGTCTGGCTTTAAAGGTGGAACTAAAGAGGGGCTGGAATAAGGAACAGGTGTGGGGAATGGGACAGAACGAGGAAGGGCTGGAGCGCCCTTAAGAGGAGGAGTAACGATCATGACAATTATATAATTTAATAATTTTCAGTTTTCATACTCACTCTTCAATATTTTCTTACTTTTCATTGAGAAAATTGATTGTCTCTTATCCAAACTTTTTAAAATTTCTCTTACATCTGCATATTAATAATATTGCAAAATATTGTTTTATAATTAATAAGCTGGTGCGTTGTTTTCATAAAGGAGGAAATAACAAAATACTATTCTATTTCCGAAAGAAAGCTAAATTCAAATCATCTGTAGCTTGTCATCAACCAGAAACCTTCAGACCCTTGAAATTTTCCACCTGTGGTATCAGTGCTGAATTACATAAACACCTTGAAGACCAGACTCAGAAGAAAAGACAGCACATGCACGTCATAGTGACTTCAAATTGAGTTTTATGCCATTAGCACAAGTTCTTTGTCTGGATATAATTCATTGTGATTGTCCAGACTGTTCTTTCAAGAAAAACGGTGGTTGGCTTTTGTTTTTTAAAACTATGAACACATTCTTTGAAGCACAAGCCTGGAAATGTGTGGGAGTCCATAGATGACCTTGCTGAACAGAAATGAAGCTGGCAGTCCATCAAATGGCATGCAGTCATGGCTCCATTGGGATTCTAGAATGGAAGCAGCTTTTTAACAGCAGAGCTTAATGAAGTGAGTCATTGGCCTTCAGGGGTATCTTGCTTCCTCAATGATATGTTTTTGGATAATGTACAGCAGTGTAAAACTGGTGGAATTTTACAGTTTGAATGTAGACCATCTTTTCAATCACAACCTTTAGAAGGATCATACAGTATGTGCAATTAAATCCAGTTCTCTTCAAACTGGACTGAGCTGGTCAATTTACAAGTCATAGGTTTTGTTTAATCTTGGGCCAAGAGGTTTATGTATTCCAGTAAATACCTTACAAATGATCGTGCATGCTGTCTTTCTTAATAAACAGAACAGTATATACAGTAGTATCAGACTAAACAGATCATTTATCAGATTAGAGACCCTGATACACCAAATAAGGATGTGTTATTGTTCAAGCACCATCAGCATATTTTAATCACATAATTTCTTAATACATAATTTAGAAATAACAGTAACAAAATAATATATTTAAATATAATAACATTAAAAATGTGATTTAATTTGACTTCAACTAGATACTTTAACTAATTTTAAATATAATGAAGGTCCACACTAGCCCAGACCTGTTTATTACTATTAATCTATGGCAGACATTATCCTTTTACATTTAAAATATAACATTAACGTGTATGATACAGAGTACAGATTTTTTCAGAAATGTGAGATTAAGGAGACTTCATTCATAGCAGCTGTGGCAATATCTCAAAACTGACCAGAAATTGGGACCTCTAAGAAGAAACCTTTATTCTGTTGTGTTTGATTGAATTGTGCAACATGTTAACCTTAAACCATATGAATTTAATTAAATAATTGTGTAGGATATGGTTTTATCACTTTTTTCACAGTTTAATATGAACATTTCAATTTACAAATTGAATATGAAGGATCAAATTATTATGCTTAAAACCTGAGAGTACTTGGCAGAGCTGGTGCAAAGAGGATTTATGTATATTATATTGACAAAGTGATAAAAGAAGAACATTTTTAACAAGAATGTTCCTAAACACATACTGTAGTAAATCCCTCTGTGTTGAAACCAGAATATGTCAGCTTTTTCAATATATACTTAGAAAAGGCTGGGTACAGGCCTGAGTGAAAACAAGGGTGGACTAGAAAACATTATGTACAGTCTCTGGCTTATAAAATACCAAAAATGCACATACCAAGACAGCAAGGAAGGAAAAGACAAACAGTGCTTATGATCTGGGGGAAATGTTTCAACTGCATGTCAAACCCAACTTTGACCTACTGTTCCTTAAGTTATGTAGTGGGAACAGTGCTAATTTTGGTTTCTATGATCTTGGAAAATGGTGTGAGACCTAAAATAGGACAATCTTACTCATTTAAGCTTTCAACTGAACCAAAAAAGAACTAATGGAGGTTAAAAAGGCCTACAGTACATTAGACCAGTAAAACTATTAATGTTACCTGTGATATTGAACACGGATCAATTTTACTAAAGATCAGCTACTGTACTTCCAATATAGAATATCCTTTGTTTCTTTCATCTGTGGCTGAGGCAACATTTCAGACTGTTATAAAAGTATTTAATCTTTTATTTCAGTTTATTGTTACTGATGCTTTAACTGTGTGTTGCCTTATTAGTACCATAACTCAGGCTTTATATAATGCAAAGTCATATTTTTTTCTTTTTACATAACTCAGCTGTTCAGTTTAATCAGCTTTATTGTTGTTGGCAGGAATATGTTTTATGTATTTCTTGAAGTCTTAATGACTGTAATGAGATTTGTGGATGATTTCTTGTACTGTCTACACAGATATCAAATGCTATACATAGTGACCAAAGCATTTTCTCTTAATGTCCAGGATTAGAGATGAATAAGAAATTAACCTCATATATCCTTTTCATAAGAATGTACAATGAAAAGCCAAAATCAAGATGAAACCTAAATATTTGTTTTCATGTTTCACTTTTGTTTCACTCCAGTATTTTTATATGGTTGGGTTTTTTTTAATAATTATTAATTCCAAAATTAGATTTGTTTCAATTGTGGAGATGTCAATGTTTCCAATAGGAATTGCAGTTCTTCAGCAAGAATAATGAATTTCAACTGAGTAATTTCAAAATTTCCAAGCAAACATATCACATGAGGCTCTATAATCTTAGTTATTATTTACCATTGAATCTTTGCCAAATATATAGAAAACATTGAGCAAGTACAATAATTAGTAGCTTTAAAAATATATTACCAGGATAAGGTTTCAATAAAATGAGATTTACATACTAGTATTTTGGATGTAAGTTTCCTACTGTATCTTTATTCATAATTTTAAACATTTGAAGTGTCTTCCTTGTACAATTTTGAGTCATTATAAAGAGGAACTGCAGTTTGCTACTTTGTCAGCTTTGGAGCCTTCTAGTGGTAATGCACTAATAAGGATTTCTAAGTACTGTATATCTTATTGAAGCAAATTGGAGAATTTAATGTTACATATGTAATACATAAAGAATTCATTTTCTTATATACAGGGAATCATTGGAAATATGATAAAGAGACAATTTAGATAATCTTGATATTTATATAAATTAAGCTTCATCAAAATATTTTTGCCATCTGAATATAAAAATCTATTCACTTCTGACTGCTCAGCTTGCTAGAGGTACAGTATGAGGTATGTAATATTGAATCACTATGTAATTCACCAAATACAGGTGTGAGATAACCCAGTACAGATTTTCAAACGTTCTGCGGATTTCTACAAATGTGTGCTTCTGTTTGTCTTTCAGATACAGTACATATAATTTTTTCAGAAGTGTATAAAGAAGCATTTGTGTGCCTGCATTTACTTGCCCGCTGTTTCCTCATTAAATTCGTGATCAAAAAGCATGAAGTAGCTTCTAGACTTACAAATTTATAAACTACCATTCATAAACTTGCCCCTTCTCTTTCCTGTGTAATACACTGCTGTCTATTTACAGAGGTCAAGTCGTTTTTGGCAGTAGCACTATGCCCCCACACTGCTAGCATGCAGTTCACATCCCCTTGTGGTGCAGAACACTGTAATTGGAATGTTTATCCACTGGGCTATGCAAAGAAAAAATAAACCACCATCTACGTTATAGGCACAAGTTTCTTTGACATTCTTTTCATGTAGGAAGAAACTCCACTCCAGCAGGTTTATTGAAGTACTGTGGAAATGTTTATGTGCATGTCTAGTGTCTCATACCTTTCCATGTTTTTTGTACCCTATAGAATAAAGCTTTTGTAAGACGGGTCAAAACGATGGCTGCTGGATAACTCCCAGCCCCACAACCGTTATTAAAGATGCATATTTAGTTTACCTAAATGAAATTAATCGTCTGTGGAACATTCCTCACCTGCTGTGCTCCACTTGGCGAGATCCTTGTCATCCCACAACTTTCTCTGTTTTTCTTTATGTCTTCAAGAATCTGTATGTTTTACATTTTAGCTATAAAGAAAAGAGTACATTTCTTTAAAAGTGGGGGACATGTTAAAATTTGGTCTTTAAACACCTCATTGAACAGTTTCGGGTTTCTTTTTTGGTGCTTCAATTAAAAGAATATATCTTCTCGATGTATCCTCTTCTCCAGTGTTATTTCCATTAGTTGTTCTGGCTGAAAGGGAATCTCGTACTTCAAGAACTTTACTTGTCTTCCCATTATTTGTTTCATTCAATACAATTAAACAAAAATATGTCAAAACATATGTGTGTTCCTCCCTTATGCTTTATGTACACCATATGAATGTATTATATACAATTTACATTCATATACAGTGTATCCTGCTTAATAACCTTGTGTTAATTTGTCAGGTTTAAGTACACTCATAAGGAGGTTTATTATTTAAATTTCAGTGACAGTTCAAGTTGTGTTGCAGACCTTTACAATCTGCACTCAGTTTCCCATGACAAATTTTCCCACATTAAATCAACATAACTATTAATTATTTCAGTAAGTGCAGAGTCACATGTATTTGATTGAAAATAGATTAATCTGTAATTTTTTTATGTTTTTCCACACACAGGCTCACACTCACCCACACAGAGGTGACACTCTTCCAAAGTTCATTTTCCATCATTTACAATTAAATTAAAGTGATTTTAACTAAAAGTTAAGTGTACTTGAACATATTCTGACATCTTAATTAATCTAGCTACAGAATATACAGTACTCTATAATTAATCTGCTTTCAAATTGAATACAAGCATTTTTGATGTAATTTTAAGAAACCAAATGCTCATACTAAAACATGTTCTTTAGTATAATCTCTTAATACAAGTGTCTATATAAATTTATAAGCTTCTGGTGATACATTTCCATTCCCCATGTTCAGCAATAACTTCTGTCCCACTTGCTCAAAATCGTTCTGAGTAGCTTTAATGTGGAGGAATGCCTGAAAGTGTTTAGATGCTTGACAACAAGCTTGTACCTGTGTATGTCAGTTCAGAATGCATGATCTGCTGCCATTGTACTATACCACATGCCATATCTAATAATCGAGTATAAAACTTTTAATCTTTTTTTGACACTAGAGATTATTGAACCAAACACATGAACGTGTATTTTTTAGCCTCTAAAAATCAAGGATAACACGCTGCTTGAATTTTCTAAAAGGTTTCTTTTATCATCTGTAAAGGTCTACCTGCAGAAGACAAAGCCTTGTATAATATTGTGACTTGGCTGTTTGAGTATATTCACTGCGGTCTGTAAGAGGCGGTCTGTAACATCTTTGTTCACTGTTTTTTGTGTTTTGTCCTGTTTTACTCTACAGGCTCACAGCAATGATTTTAAGGTAGAATGTGCATTATTTTTTTATTTGAAAATTGATGAATAAGTCATTATTTTGGAATCATAATTGAGCAGAATCCTCCAGCACCACTTAAAAATGTAAGAAAACTAAATTAAATTGGCACAAGAATTACTGACTTCTTAAATTAGCGAATATCAGTATATAACAAGTTTATTTAGAAAATAATTCCAATTCTTCCCTAACGTTCTCCTTTTATGCTCTAATATGCTCTGATATCCTAGGATGTGTCCTTAAAACAATGATGGTTTTCACATTTTGTATACCTACTTTGACATTAAGGCTAGAGGTTTGTATGGTAATTACCTATAAAAGAACAGGTAAAATTCAATTCCATGCTGAAAAGAAAAAATAACTATATTACTAATATCTTATTTTTTCTGTTTAACAGAAAGTACTTGGATGGGTGGAATAACCTCTTAAGCAAGTGGTAAAATACTAGGAGGAGTATTATTAAGTATATTGCTAAAAATAGGAGGAGAATTAAGCCAAGAAAGAGCAAAATGCTTGTGCCTATGGAGGAATATCTGCCAGATATTATCTAGAATATCTGCCAGGCAGTGCAAGAGAACTCCATCCTTCACAATGACTAGTTATTCTAATGAATAATTAGAAAAGCACAGCATTCTTAAAGAAGAGTAATGTTTCCTTTAAGTCTTTCTACTGGGTATTTAGAATATTCAGTATTTTGGATGAGAAAAGACACTGGTTCCTGAAAGCTACATAATTTTCTGGACAATTTAAACACACATTTTAGTTTAAAGGGTGCAAAATTACACTTTATTCTGGATTATTCTAGCATTATTAAAAGTATGAATTTCTTTTTTGGCATTTCTAATTACCAGTTGTAGAAGTAATTAATACAGTATGTACATTAAATTTGATGTTTTAAATTAGTTGGGTAATAATTTTGTAATTTTAATTTATTTTTTCAATTGAAAGATTTTTTAACAGTGTATTTGAATTTAAATACATGTACAGAAGCTATATGACTATATATCATCTATATACTAAAGGAAGCCGTTATATCTATTTTCAAATAAAAAGCAAGTACAAACTAGGTCTTTGCTTGAGTTTCAAAGGGTGATAAATGGGAAACGCTGAACAGTGCTGTGAGATTTCGCAAAGCAATCTGGTACTAACATCAAAGTTTAGATAACTAAAAGAAAGAAATACTGTATTTTTCCATATAAAACCACTGCTGACTGGTCCTCACATCTTAAGTCAGTTATCTTTTGTGAATCCTCTTTAACATACAGTCCAAAGATGAAGCCCTTTTCTCACTTCAAAATCAAAGTTAACATACATAGAGCTTTACTATTTCTAAAGGAGCAATGAGATAATCATGAGTAATCATTGTCTTTTTCCATAGTAGTAATGTACCAAACCACAGTTCAGTACAATGCATATTAAATTAAAAATACAATGATTCATTAGATCTTATCAAACTAATACTGAGTTATATTGGGATCAATACATTACAGTTTTATTTTTATGCTTGCCCCAAACTGCATAGGAGGAACCTTCTGGTGAATAAGGAATTCATGAAAAACAGCCTTAGCCTCTCCAATGGATTGTGATTAGGCAATAAAGTTGCCAATGAACATACTGTACAGAAATAGATTTAAAGGGTACTGCGAATTAGCTTGTGAAAGTTTATGTATTAATACTATCCATTTAATTTCTTTGTCATGAACGTGTTTCAATAAATAAATTAACAAGACTTTTCACAGCAGAAAATGAGCAAAGCTGGTGAGTTTGAACCCTGTAAAACTTTGTAGTCTGCTTTATCATTAACCCAGGGCAGCCTTCCACATGTTTGTAGTAACACTAAATATCAGCTTAAAGATGTCTCGTCTTGTGCAAACATGATCAAACACTAAGGAGCATGGCTTAACTTCTGAGTGCTGTGGGTATGATATTGGCTGAAACTGATCATCACCTTATGCAGGTGTACAGACTCCATATAATGTCACAGAAGCAGGATTAGGTGTGCAGGTACTGTATAATGCCCTTGAATGGCAACAGGACACACATTTTTAGATCCTGGGCTTCTTATTCTCTTCTTAGCTCTTACTTCATAAGTGAGAATGTTTGACATTATTAGAGAAGGGGATAACAAGTTCTGCATTAAAACCTTTTTTCTTTTTTTATTGTTGTTGTAAGTATAAGTTGTGTAATTTATTTTGGACTTGGTTTGTTGTAAATTGCACTATATTTTTATTTCTGATATTATTCTTTTTTTGCTTTTGAATATCTTCTAAATTTTTTAATACATTTTTAATCAATAGGCTCCCTTACTCATTCTTCATTAAAAGGGGGGTTCCAACAGCCACAGCCGAGAGGCTTCTCTCTATAACCTGGTAAGTTACCCCAATAAAGCTCACAATTAGAATTATGTCTCCTCTCTGTCTTAATTAAGGTTTGCCTGAACTGCCCAATTTGGAGTTTTCCAATTAATGATTAGCCTGAACTTACAATATTTGCCATCAAGGAGCCTGGGACCATGATATTCTTCAGTGAAACAATATTGCAGAGACTGAGACTGCAGTGTTTTGGGGTGGAAACATTTTTCAACTTAGCACAATGTCAGAAATACAATAATTATATTATTTTTATATTTCTGGTGTAATGTTCCATTCATAGAAAAATATCCTAGCATTGTCCAGGCTATTTTGACTGATTGTATATCTACAAAATATGTAGATTTCTTATTGTCTCCACAGACAAAACCAAAAATGTATTTCACAAATTTACAAATTGGAATAATGGCATTTTCATTAAAATTTCACTTCTAAGTTTATTTTTTTAACTGAGATAAAACATTTCTTTTCAAGACTTATGAACATTTTTCAGCAACTTTTTATCTTCCTGGTTATTGTTCCTTACTTTTGGGTCAAAGCTTCACTGAACATAAATGGATTAATTAAAATGCATCATGCATTCTCCGGAGCTACTAAGATATAGAATGTGCAGGTGATCGTTCTCTAAATTCATATCAGGAACCAGAACCATTACTGTAAAACTCACACTATAGATTCCCTGAGGAATATACTTCATGTGCTTTATTTACATGAGTTCTGTGGGGGAGCCTGTTTAACCCCTGTATATTTCATATAACACTTATGACAAAATGTCAGTTACTGCTTTTCCTTAACTTTGATTGTAATTGTTCTGTGTAACACTATTCAAAAACAGCAGAATGGTGTATTACTGTGATATCTTTGCATGGTTATGATGACATGCTATATTAGAATAATCAGTTTTGGTAAAGGTATTATATATGGTGTATGTGACATAACACCAATCATAATACAGAGTAGACACAAACAAAAAATATCTGGTAATGTGTTTTTTTCATATGTGTAGGACCTGATAGAAATGCTCCGTCAAAAAGCTGAAAGTTTACATTGAAGAGGGAAGCACTGTCAAATAATTGAACACTTGCACTGTATTTGGTTGTTTTTCTGTTAGGATTTTATTATTGTATTATTTAATACATTTCTAAAAGGTTTGTGTTTAAAAGTGAATGGGTGATCCAAAGTGATCCTCAAACTGAGCAACTCCACTAATAGTTATCAAGAAGAATTACCCCCTTCCCAGTTCTAAATGTAATTGGCATTTGTGGGGGGGGAACTAGCAACATTTCTGACTAAGTCCTGTCTTGATCAGATAAAATGCAGTAGGCCAACCCATAGGACATTCCAGAGTTATTGCTGTGCTTCAGATCGAGATGTGGGATCCTTCCAGGGAGCTGAGTGAAAAAGCCTGTGGAATGTCAGCTTCTGCGATAAGATTCAGTCGAAAGGCAGCTGCTTATAGCTTCAATGCCAATAGTATGCGACTTTATAGAATAACCCAACTTCATTGTTTTGTGTATAGAATTTCAGTGTTATCTTCCTATCTGTACTGTACTTGCAGGTGCTATAAACAGTTCAAAGGTGTTTTGCCTTTTGACACGGCTCCATTTCATTGTTAGACATTGGAATTTAGTTTATCACTGTAAATACTGTATGTATTTTAATCATCAAAATTATTGCAAACTGTTCCATAATTTGTTTCCTTGATTGTTCAAATTTTAAATGACAAGGTATAAGACACAAGATACAATATATTTTGCCAGTGTTTACTTGCATGCGCAATGCATAATCAAATTATAAGAATCTTTTCAATCTCTTCTAGATGTAAATATTTTGTTGTGTGAATAAATCTTCATCCCATGATATTGTGATTTTATAAATAAGAATCTTACTACTATGATATTTGTACTTAATACTATAATTGTTTTTTGTATGTTGTTTAAATAAAAATAAATGGTCATGTGCAAAATAGAAGTGCATTTTTTTCTTAATCCCTTTAACTATTGTTTTATATGTCCCTTGTACTTGCCCTTTAATCTGCAAATCAAGTCCAAAATCTTGTTTTTCTTAGATTAACAATATAATGAACACCTTAGGATTAATTTTTAAGGTTTAACAAATGGTGATGTTAAACAGAAGTACGGGAGGAGATCAAATACTAATCTCACATTTCTGTTCTCCTGCATATAAATACTCACCATCTGCTCATGATTCTGCACTCGTCTTTTCAAACACTTAGCATTGTGCTCTTGTCAGAGTCAGAGTTTAGTACTCCAAATTCTCTGTGGAAAACAACTGACTCTCTGCACCTGCTATGCTTTCTGCTCTCTTCTTCCAGTTCTCCTGATGTTATTATTCTTCCGTGGAACTGCAGAAGAACTGCAGCTGCCCCCCTCCTCTTCTGCTTTCCCCACTCCCCCAGTTTTTTCTTTCTGTTTCTGGTCAATCATCGAACCCAAAGCACCAATGGCCACACCCTTTCTTCATTGCTCTGTCTTTCTCCTTTCCCCAATCCTTCTTTTCACTGACCCATAGAGAACAATGTATTTCATGCACCAAGGATGCAAGTGCATAATGTGAATCTGCACTAGGTGTAGGTCTACTTATTCACAGCCTTTGCTATCCCCGGTGCACCCATCCAGATTGTGGCCCAGGCTACTATGACACCAAGTTTCCACCTGCTTTACCCCCCCTTTTGTTGGTGTCCAACTGGTGTGGTGTCGGCCCTCAAACTTTTTCCCTTGCTAAGCTTCTGGCTGCAAAAGTAGTTGGAATTTCTTTTTCTTTTGAGTGTTCTGCTTGGAAATTGTACTCATCTATTCAGTTCTAGCAAACCTAAGCAAGTGATAGCTCACTACCAATTCCTATCATCATATTATCACTTCTGCGTAAGCACATCTCACCTCACTCTTTCTGTGTTGCCACAGTGTCATCTGCTGCAAACCATAGAGTTACAGTTTCAAAGAGATTTGGCAACTGGACACTGACTTGTGTTTCACCACCTGCCTCATACAGTACATTTTTCTCATTCAGTTCCTTCTCTACCAGTGTTCCTCCAAAACATTGAATATCCCAATGTACTCAGTCAAACAAACAAAGCTCATGTTCTAGCAGCTCATGTTCTTCTCAGTTCTTGTGAAATTTTGCAGCCAAAACAATTCACTCCAATAGCACCGTTTCCAAAGAAATCTGCATCAGTGTTTTGGGGATACAGTACCTTTGGGGGTTGTGACAGGTCTGATTTTTAGCCAGGACAGTCATTTCCTCAGCCAGACGAGTTAACACCAAACTACTATGTAAGCTATCCTCTCATATAAGTCTGCTTGTTTCATTGTAATTAGAATTGGATTATACTACTTAAGTAAAAGCTCCTCCAATTACTTACTGGAAAAGTGAAATCCACTCAAAATGGAGAGCACGTAATATTGGGTAAATATTGTTTTTAACCAGAGAAAGTTTTTTTATGCTTTTACATTACCTTAAACCACATTCAATATTCTTCTTCACTTGTAGAAAGCTTATACTGTGTACTCTTTGCATAGAAAATGCCAATGTTCTTATGATGCTAACCTTTTGTATTTATACAGTACCCCAAACTGCTGTACCATGATATTAGTGATTGTGGTATCAGTTTGCCTAACAAGGAAAAATAAAAACCTCATGGACTGGTTTTGGAAAGCAAGACCTTCTATTTCCTGACTTTGCTGTTTTCAGGGAGGCTAATGAGTAACTGCAATGCACACTCACATGTAGCTTATATAACCAGAGTAATCATAACATTTCTTCTCAGCTCCTGGGATAACTTTAGGCTTGCAACATTAAGTGTATTGGTTCCAGATTAGATCTTTCATAAGAATGCTGTCAGTAACAAAGCTGTTAAATGCTTTGTCTAGGAATGCAAATTATACATAATTTTAAACCACTAGTGCCCACACCTTGCTATGCAGCAATTTGTTTTACTCCCTGTGGTTTTCAATTTAACAGCTTATAAAGTTTTAATATTGCACTTTAAATGAAATGGTTGTAAATGGTGAATATAACTGTACAGAATACATGTTCTCAATATTTATAATGTTTTTTGTTTTCTAGTAATAAATGTGACAAGTATTTCTTGTTTCTCTTAACTTTCATTAATCCCTATGAATGACATGCAAAGTACCAGGTGATTCTAGTTAATCTCTCTCCTCAAAAGATGTTACTGATAGAGAAAATTATACCAAGTAGCAACCTCAGTGTCATTTTCTTTTATGCACTCCTGCTAGTTCAGGCTTAAGACATGTCTTGGGTGTTCAAAATGTAACAAACATTCTGACAGTGTGGCAGAGTTGCTGGTAGTTAAATGATTGCAAGACTATAATGAACCTGTTTTTTAAAAGTGCAAAAGTATTTTTAAGGATTCCTCCTTTTAGATGAATTCCAGTGTTATAGTGCAGCTCTTCAAAGTTAACAAAGCACACAAAATTATAAATGCGATGCTTGGTGTAAGGTTTTCACAGTGTTATTTTTCAAGTAATTTGGATTCATTTTAAGGTGCCTTCTTTTAGAGACAACTTCTGCTTCTTTAGCTGGTACAGCTAGTTCATGGCATGTCTACCACTAACGTCTCTTATTCCCTCCACTCAGCTGATCCACATAAAGGGATCTTTGTCGTATTTGTCTGTGAAATGCATGAAGTGTGCTGGAGTGGAGGCCAGTTTATCCTCTGTGAAGCTGTTTTTTCTTAATCAAGGGTAGAGAGCTGCTCTGTGTTCTGTTAAGCTTGCCGGCTAGCCAGTTGTACAAACATACCTATCAAAATCCTTCAGCCACTGGAATGAAGGTGAGAAACCAACACCTAACTAAAATTGAGCAGAGAGATCAGTTATCTGGCAGATGTCTGAGTTAGAAATGATGTTGGAATCACTCACTTAACTGAAGTACTGTAGAATGCAGGATACTGAGACAAAGACCTTACCGTATTCAACAGAAGGTCAAACTTAGTCTCAGAGTAACATTTTATCTTATACTTTATATTGCAACCTACAGGATTATGTTTGGGGAAATAATAGTTTTCCTTTTTCAAATATGGTAACTATAATGTGTGCTTGACTTTGTCCATTTTAAATACAGGATCTTTTTTTCCCTGGTGTGATATTTACAGCACTTTCCCCAAATTTTGATGTCCAGTTTATTTTTCAACTGCTCAGAAGCAAAATATTTTAAAAATCACCCGGTGTCTATACATGTCTCCTTTATCAATGTCATTTTGCCCTTAAATTAGATTTGAAACATTTTTAAACTTCTTCCTGGGCTTTCCTTTTGCAAAGCTGAATTTGACACAAAGGGAGAATGGTGTAACTGTTGTCTATAAACACAAGGAGCGGCCCCAAAGAATGCCTAGAAATGTTGCAGAGTGAAGCTTAGGGAGGTAGAGGTTAAGTTAAGCCAATTGCAGCAACATTAAGGAAGGCATTTTTAGAAATAATTGGAATGGTTATATATCGAAATTATGAAAGCGTGAGGTAGCATAATAAGCTGTTGGCATTGCTTAACTGCAAATGTCCAGTAATGTGCTTTAAACCTAATAGGGAGATTTAATTTTGTATATAGAAAGACCTTAATGAGTTATCTATATCTATAAAAGAGAACAAAATACATCTAGCCAATACTGTTTATATGCATAATTATTAGTGATTTATTGAACTAATTGCTTAAAATATATTAGAAACTAAGACGTTTGTCAGACAAAAAATATTAACAGTCAACAAATGTTTTATGGCATCCCTGGAAAGTATTTTGAGAAATGTACAGTACATGCATTGTAAATGTGAATTTCAGAGTTTCCACAGATTATATTATCTTTCTGATGCTGGATCCCGAAATGCATTATTTTAAATGCCAAAAAAATGTCTGGAAGCTTTAAAGTGATAATGTTTCCTTCCTGTGAACAGCCTAACATAATACTAGGAATTTCTTCATGCCATTTTTACTGCTCAATTGTTTCAACACCATGTAGCACTTATGGTTTATTTACTGTATGAGGCACACATTTTCATGATCACCTCCACGCGACCCCTGATGTGCAGTACCAAACCAAAAACAAGTAAATAAAACACGCTTATTCCTATTCCTGCACTGTTTACACACAAAAGAAGAATCCAAGACACCTAAACTTCTTAATGTAACACAGGATAAAAGAGATTTGGGTTATTTCTTGCCAAAAATGTATGGTTGTTAATGTCATTCCAGTATACATAATGTTAAAAGTCCTTTAATTCCTTTTTTAATTTCTTTATTAAAAAATACATTTAAATAGGATTTTTATTCATTTTAATTTTAAAACATCAGAACCTCAGATTTTGCTGGAGAAAGGAAGCAATGTACAGTATCTGTTTTCCATGACATAATGTGGACTTCAGAAAAAATGCACTCAAAAGGCCTTTTAGTTAAATAGATTTAAGCTACCGGCATCTTCAAAGTTCCATAAGACTTGACAGGACTACAAGCTGTGTATAAACTTATGCTTAAGTGTCAAAATTAGTGTTCATCACAATGTCCTTCAGCAAACAGATAATATGAATGCTGACACATTTCAGCAGTCAGTCGATTTAAGATGACAATTAAATGTGCTGTATTAATAAGCTACATCACTGAAACTGAACAGTTTAACTGCTGTTTTTTGCTTGACACAATTATTAAATTATATCTTGAAACCCATTGTTAACTTATTCATGCTGTTGAGTTAATAGTTGTAAGCATCTCTTTTTCAAAACTCAAGCAGTTATAACCTTCCAGTCTCATGTCACTTATCACTGTAAATTTAAATGTACTCATTTTAAATGTGCTCAGGTATTTCATGAATATAATAGAATGAGAACTGGCCCTTCAGCACCTGTTAGTGATCCAAATGCAGGTTTCAGTAGACTCTTAAAGGATGACATTATACAATACAAGGAACAGTGGCTTGGCTTGGCTAGCTGTCCAAATCATGGAAGACATATTAAAGATAAAAAAACATCTTCACCTTGCATCTCACCCTCTTTTGTGTCATTGTAAACACAGTTTAATGTAGATAGAGGTTGATTCTAATAGCTTAGACGTAGCCTCTTTTGCACAATGTTTGTACAAAAAGTAGAACCACTTACTATTTTTTTCCAGTGCCTGACTGCTGATTATTTGCTTCTGCTTTTCCCTTTATACACCTTAACATCAAATCACCAATGTGTTTAAACTGTGAAAGAACAATATACTGTAGCACCAGAGAAAACCTACTTGGACATACAGTAGGTAGGACATCCAAACACCATACAGAAGGTGCCCAAGATCAAAATCTAACCCAGAAGCCAAGATGTGTAAAACTGCATCAGTAACCATAATATCACCTTCGATATTCTTCTCTAAGGTTAATATAATATGCATTTATCTATAATATAGATAATCTCTAACTATGTAAATATGAGACCTAAAACATTTTCATTTATCAAAAAAGAGATTAAAGTGAAAATGGCAGCAAGTGAAAAATATACAAACCATTCACAAGTTTAATTTGCCTTGTATTATCCCTCTAGGAATTCTAGGAATGAAATATATTTAGGACATCCAGTCACTCTGTAGATCCATCTAAATCATGGTTTTGGAAGAAGTTTATTTAATTCTTATTTAGATGTTATAGAGTGTAGAATCTCAGTGAACATAATTTAACCTTTATTGTCCAATAAAATATTAAAAGAAATGTATTAAGCTAGAGACATACTCACAAAACAATCACCAGTACAATCTCATAAAACTTATCTCAGAAATGCCATAACAAGAATACTAAAAATATCATCCCTTTCTCATCACTGGTATTGTAACTGGAGAATTGTCCAGTTGCCCTACTTATTAACAGCAGCATTGTGCTACTTCATGGAACAGCTTCATTTTAAAACATCTGGAGTATCTAATGATCTATTACATCAGATTTGTTGAGAAGAATTATGTATAGTGAGCAAAGCTGTCAAAAAAGTAGGCAAACAAGCCAGTCTTTGTACTGTCAGAGACATCCTACTTTCTGTGAGGCCATCAAGAGGGTGTGCCAGTGAACTGAAGGTGCCAGTTATATTATTGGTTTTGGTGATGTGGGCTATTTGGAGCCAAGCTGAGGTTCCAATCACAATATTGAAAGAAAAGGTCAGTGTTGACAAGACTGGATTTAATGCAGGGACGGAGGTTTAAATTGGTTTAGCTTTTAAAACAAAACACTTTAGGTGACTAACCATGTTTTTGTAATTTCTCAAAATCAGAATGTTAGCAAACATGAAAGTACAGTTATTGTCAATCTTCTAAATGAGGCTCTTTTATATGGATATCCAAACACTTTTATTGAACACTTATACAATTATTTTTTAACCCATCAATTTTATCTGTAGGTTTGTAAAGATTGAAATAATGGGACATGTAGTTAAAAGTGTTGAATTTAAATCAATGGATGATGTGTTAAATTTTCTAAACCGATTTCTAAAGATGATGAGTAAGGTCTTGTTTAGAATATTGTGTGCAGTTGTGGTCACCACATTATACAGTAGAAAAGATTGCTGTTCTAAAACAGACCAGAGAAGTGCAACTAGATTCCAGTGTTTTAGAGAACACACTGACACAACCTTCACTATGACAGACTTGAAGGAACTGAACTTTTTTAGTCTTGAACAGAGAAGACTATGAGGAAACGTGATAAATGTATTTAAAACCCTCAATTAATTACTAACTACCAATCAGACTAGGCCTTCTCTCATTTCACTTTAAAGATTTTAAATATATGGTACTTCCTGACATGATAGATTGGTATTTAAGTGTTTCCCAGCTTTTTAAAATTATTTTCATGAAATAAAAATTCACTGAAACGTGTAATATTTGTAAGTGAAATTTGCTGACCAAAAAATTCATCAGCACACTGAAAAATAGAGAAAGTTGTTAGTTTCTTAACATTAGTTTCAAAGGTATGTTAGAGTGTTGAGTTTTTCACTTATGTTCATTCTGAGCAAGTGTTTAATATATTTAATTTCCTTCTGATGAGGTGTTAATGGTTCTTTTGATCTAGTAGTGTTGACATAGGCATGTTTATTTACCATTAGCCACTGGTGTTTATGGCTTTGACAGTTTTATTGTGTACATATACAGTAGAACATCTATTAAAACTAATGTGATAATGCTATTTTGAAGTGTAACACCATGTGGAGTACTGTATGTGTACAGTGATAACGGCAATTGGGATGCATACTAAGATTGTACAGTTGTACAACTGATTAAATTTCCCTTGAGTTTGTAACACAACAAATATCACAGAGAAATATATATAATAGAATATGCAATGAATTAATAAAATACATAAAATGAGGGTGAAATTTCCTTTTTAATTATTTGGACCAGCATCCCAAACTGGGAAGAGTCACATACTCTAAAGCCACATAAGCCACTGCCTCTGGTATTTTTCACCTAAATAAATCAGTAATTACACTGCTGTTCTTCTTGTAAAAGAAATTCCAAATTTGCTGACCTTTATCTTCTACCTAAAGCCTCTGGTAATGCATATTCATCTTCCTGGAGTTCTCTTTGGTTTCATTACAGAACTCTGCAATGGAAAAGTAAAAAGCAATTATTGACTAGCTGGAGCCATTCTCCAAAACAGACCTACTGTAACTTACAATCATTACTGTGTTAAAATTAGTGGTGAACAATGTGCAAAAGAATCAGATTATCTGGAAACAATGCAATCGGTTTGCATTACATGTTGGAAAAAGGTTTGCCTTATTATTGAAGACTGCTGTTAGAGGTACTGTACACGTATGCCAGGGAAGCTGGGTTTTATCTTGTTGTCTCTGCAGGTTAATTTGAAATGCACCATACTCAATAGAATACATTTTGCAGTAGGAATGATTCTTTGTCACTATTTTCTACTTATACTACATACAATACCCAGAACATTTTACATTTGTTTTAAGGGTGTTCATTTACATTAAAGTATAACATAAATTTATAGAAAATGCTTGATTCTGCACTATTACACTTGTTTCACCACCATTATACCCTTTATTATAAAAATGTTGCCTTTTATAGTTTATAGTAAATGCAAAGGCACAAAGTTAATGCATACTTACTGAATACATACTGTAGTTGTTCTAAGCATCTGCATAATATATTTCGGATGTACAGTACTGTATATCTAATATCCATAATATTCTAGACACATATCACATATATACATTTTGTGACCGGTGTGCCATTACTTTGATTTATGGGTATCATGAATCTAAACTCATAGTCTCAATACAGTATATTTGGTTGATGCTCAGTAATTTTGACTAAACATTCCCCGAACAGTGATTTCAAGCTGTAGTTTTGTGGGTTTTCTAAAGGACATGCAAGTATGAAGGGCTGACCCCCTATGCACCCAGCTAAATGCAAATAATAGTAACAACCATCCCTTTTCCAGTATTCACTTTGCAACCCCTCCTGCACCCCTTTCCCAAAGTCCCTTGGCTCCCTCCAGCTAATGGATGGAGGGGGTTCCAATATTCCCATCCTTATGGGAAGGATGGTGTTCCCTCAGCCAAGTGGGTTAAAGTTAAATCTGCATCTCAGATTTCTAATGTTCTAACTCACTCAAGACTAAGGTTAGCCGTAAGCTTGTGTAATACTGTTATGTCACTTGTTTCTTTATTGAATCCCTTTTAGCTTGTCATGACAAAAGAAACTCAGATATTTTGCTAGAATTAGTCTTTAAACAATGAGTCCACAAAGTCTAAGCTGTGTAAGGATCTTGTAATCATTTCATATTTTGTTTTAGCTCAAGTCTTTAACAGACATGGTTGTTAGAAATGATTTTGTTTTTGGATTCAACAGATGGCCAAGAACAAAGCAAAACAAATTCATGCAGCAGTAAAGAGGGGCAATAATCCGGCTTGTGCATGGCTGTTAGGCCTGTTTGGCTTCAGCGTTATGGAGCAAATGTGTTATTGGAAATCTTTTTTGTGTTTGTGAATCATTCATTCTGTGAAATTAAGATATATGTAAGGAGAAATTGCAAAGTAAGTTATCCAAAAATGTGGCACATATAACATAAGCCTTATAACATTTATAAAGACCTCATGTCTTGAAGGTAATTTAGAAACCACTTTCAAAATCCATTATGTTAAGACCTGACCTTGTAACCCCCTTACACTCTAGCAGAGCATAAATGTGGAAATAAAGATTTTTAAAAAGCTGTGTAATATTTCGAGACATACCGACTGATATACAGTACCTTCAATGAGCTTGCAGTGTCCATGTACCTGTACAGGTAAAAAAAAGGAAGGCGCTATGAAATGGCAGCAAATTAGGGTGTATTGGCACATTCCAGTTGTACCCCAAAGTGTTAACGCCTCTGTTGTGTAAATAAAGCCTCTTAAAGTGCTCTAGCATTGGGGCTCAAAGTAAATTAGTCTGACCTTTGCTCCTTGGCACAAGCTCATACTTCCTTCAGACAACTGCAGGTTTGTCTCAGTAGTGGAGCAGTGCCTTTAAGGCCTGTTTATATTACCCACTTCAATCACTCAAATAAATGAGGTCTGTACCTTCAAAGAGGCTGCAGTCTGGCTAGAGCAGCACACCTGATGAAAGATTCTTTGACCTTGACGTTTGGGTGGAGGTGGGGGGTTGGCTCTCCTTCATTAGCCAAGGTGAACCTTCATTAACCTGTACAAAACAATTTACACTGATCCTTATTCTTCGTGTATGAGTTCACGTAACCAGTGTTTATCTTCGAAAGAGAGAAGACTTTGAAAGTATATCATCTGCTTCCCTGTACTATAAAAGGTGACTCTAAGCATTCTACATCAAAATTAACTTTAAACTTGTCATGTCACACAAACACAAGTAAAAGTCTAAAGTATAAAAATAAGTTATCAAGCCTTTATCAGTTTAAAACGAAACCTTATAAGGGTAGTTAGTTACAACCTTAGTTGTATAGTTGTATATAAGAAAACAAATCATTCTGTTTTATAATTCTGCTTTCTGTATCCTGCCCTGTGCCCACTGCTTGCTTGGATAAGCTCCAACTCGCTATTGGAAGAAGTGGTTAGAAGATTGGATGGATGGATGCTTTGTAATATTTGAAATGAGTACTGTACATTTCATGTTCAAGGTCATTTCTTGTAGACAGTGCAGCTGAAGGAGGTGATTTTACAGTTGCATATGTTCTACTTGCATTTTCTTTATTGATGTACTGTAACAATGCTTGTCAGCTTTTAATATACAGTATAGTATGTTTTTGTCACTTGTTCCCCATTTTCCACTTCTTCTATTTAACATTTTGACACATCAGTTGGAAAACACTAATAGTACTCTTAAGTGTTTTTGAAGGGTATTGCTCAGCAGCACCAACTCTTTCTTCTGATGCTTCTCTATCACTGCATTAGTTGAAACCTGTCCAACCAAAGCAGTCAAGCTGCAATGGCAGTACTGGACAATTGGTGTAAATGGCTGACTGAAAGCTGCTTATTGGTTCTTAGCTGATATAGTCCACACTCCAAGAGATTATATGTGGACTAATTGGCAATACCTTGCCAAAACAGACATCACCTTTACCTTGAAACAGTTACTGTAACGGTATCAGTATGTACTGTATGTGTAGCTTACATGAGAGAATGACTTGATTTTATGACTAGCAGAAAGCCCCAGATAGAACATGAACATTATTCAGTGCTAGTCAATGTCAAGTAACATTCTCTGAAATCCTGCAATATAGTGTGAGCTCCCAGAGATATGTGGGTTTTGTGATGTGTTATTTAAATACACAATACACTGGATCATGAAAAAGTGGTATTTTATCTAGTGTTGAGTTCATTTAAAGAATAACTATGCTTTTTAACAAAATCTAAAAACCTATCACAACACCAAATTGGAAGATATATATAAAATTTTATTTGGCAATTTTTGTTATAATCTACAATACTTATTATATTCTTTTCTTAAATCCGCATATTTGTAATGTAGACCACGTGCTGCATTTAGCTGAAAGCATCTTAGGTAAGATCACAATAAACATGAAATTAACAACAAAACAAAATTTCAGTAACAATCTGACACCAGCTCCAACTATTGACTATTGACTGAACTGTTGATCTCTGTGGCATTTTGCCAAGTACTGAACTGCAATGGCATGATCCAATCAAGCTCTAGGGTTCTCAACTGGCTAAACTGTTACTAGATTCAGCCAAAGGACATGTGATACACTTCAGCATTAATACATACAGTATACACTGGAATGAAGGAGCAGGAGAAAAGTTCGCTATCCTTTGATGAAAAGGAAATATTTTGCATAGTTAGTCAATCTAAATCTGACTATAAGCTGCATGTAAGTCAGAAAGATTAACTCTAATACATATCACAGTTTTGCAGACATACAAAATACCAGACTTATTAGTTTCCATTGGTAGTACTTCTTAGATGTAGGCTGATTTGCTGATTGAAACCAGCAATTGTTTTCTGACTTTGGTAGAACAAAAATAAGTGAACCTTTAGCTCCTTCAGCATCCAGCCATTTCTTACAAGATTAAAAAGTCATGAAAAGCATCTTGCTCTAAATAAAATACAATAAGCCATGCAATTTTGTGTGCCATTACTAATTGCTGCAACCATCCATCATTCCAATAATCCAAGCTGCTGGTGGTGTTACTGTGGTCTGGAGCATGTTTAGCTTAGTTCGAGAAACAAGTTCTTCTTCTGTGAAGGCTTCTTAAAGGCCTGAATATAAAACATGACAACAAATTTGAACTTCTGCCCTGCCTCTCAATCATATATGCTTGTGCATTATCTACTGGAGTGATTGGTCCAAGCCCTTCCACAGCTACCTTTCTCTCTCCTTGTAAAATCCATATAGAGGTAGCACCATGTCCTGATGCCAAAGATCACAATTCACTATGAAAGCCATTCTTAAACGTTTATTTCAAATGAGGTAGTACTACAGTATGTAAACCCTCTTCCGTTCATCTCAGTTTTGTTTTTCTTAGTTATTTTGCAGATATAAATAAATCATGTTTTAATATTTGTAACAATAATTAGTAATTACTTGTCATTATATGGTGTTTTTCATCAACCATTGAAGTGCAGTTTCCATCTGGGTGATACTGTGTGAAGAAAAAGTATTTTTGAGGGTCAAACCAGACATTATATTTAACCTTGCAAGTTTAAAACTTTAACTTACTGCAAATCTGTTGACATTTTGTTGATTAACTGAATGACTGAATGAACAGAATTCCATTTGGCTTTCACTGCTTAAGTTAAATTGTGACAAGAAATCGAATTCCTTCCTTTTCATTATGGAATTTTATTTTCTTTTTATGGTTTGAGTACCAGATAGTATTGTGTTTGGCAAACTGAAAAAAAATCAGCACAAATGTCATTCTGGCTTTTAAGAAAACACATTATTGGGTTTCCACTCAGTGACAGATGCAAGTCTGAAGAATCTAAATTGTTTCATTACATGTTTCAGAAGCTCATAAACACTTAAACAACAGGCTGCTTGTGCTGTAATAAAATTATATTTGCTAAGTAACTGATATTTTTACTGAATATAATTCTCCTTTACTCAGGGGTCTTTTAAAATAAAAAAATACTATAGGGTTGTATTTTTACAGAGGATAACATTCAATTAAATGTTATTTTTTAAAAATCATTACTGAAACTGTATTTGCATTCTACATTTTAAAGGTTAACAGCTGTAAGCAAAGTCTATATGACATGTTAGTTCCAAAACCGAAATGACTTATTTTTTCAACCTTCTAAGAACAGACAAAAAAAAGGCAGGATCATTTTACCCTAAGCGTGTGTGCCGAATGCCTTGCTAATATGGGTGGTGAAAAGCACCCAAAAATAACAACTGTAAGTATGTTTAAAATATTAAGACACATTGAAAGTAATATCAATGTCTGTGGCTGTTGTGCCTGCAAGTGCCTCACATTTCAAGTTCAGCTCAGTCCCACTGAAACACCTCATGAAAAGGTGATGTTATTAGGAGCACTAACGTGCAGTACACATTTGTTGATTGAGGTAATATGCAAACTTGATTTCTTAGACATTTAGAGCAATATGAAAAAGAAATATACAGCTGTTCAGTATTGGCCAAGAAATGTATTTTGCGGCTGTCTAGAAGTATCAGATAGTTGTTAGTAGAGCAGTGCACAGAAAGGATCTTTGTGCAGAGAACTAGGTCCAGACTAAAAAAAAACAGACAGCAACAACTACCCCAATCTACAACTAGATCTTTCGAATAATAGTGTATATTTGAAGATCCCACCCAGTAATACTATCACACACTGATAAACAGTTCAGACTTTCACTGAGAACACACTTGATATATGGGTTGTTGTTTTTTCTTGGGACCAATTTATCTATTTAACACACTAAATCACTTCTTCATTGAAATTTAGATTCTGCCTTATTTATCATTTATTTTATAATGACTACCTTTCTTGGTTTTAAAATTTAATTTCTTCCTAATTTCAAATAGATTTAATGTTCAAATCTTTAGTCATATGAGCAGGACGTAGCATTGAATTTAGACGTTTACCCTAATTTGCTCTGTTTCCTATTCTAAAATGTTTGTTGACTGTTGCTTGTTATCTAAACATCCCCTATTTGCAGTAAGCTTTATCTAATGCATAATTTCTTTTTATATGTAACAGTTTTTTTATTTGTTTCATTTTATTTTAAGGTAAATTAGTTACTACCATGCACATCATTAAAGGTAAAACAAAATAGCTTGATATTTGTCCCCTTTTTGCCCACTTGTAACTCCCACTGTGACAGTGTCACTGGGAAGTCACTGAAATCTGTTGAAATATGCTTTCAGACCTACTGCTTTTTTACATGGGATCTATTACAGAAACATACTGTAACTGAGTTGTGAGCATTGTCAAAAATACTTCCTTATGGTCCTTTGTTGCTTCTGGTTTTAATTATGTTATAGCAATGCGGAATTGACATTTAATGCCTAATAGCCAAAACAGGACGTGGCATACTGTATATTTCTCATGATTTTGTCATTATTGCAGCCCAATCCCTTCCCTTTCTTCTAGAAGTATTCCTTTAGCTGAAGCTATGATGAAGTAAAGGGGTTGTAGGATTACACTCCATTTCACTGGTTCTTCCAGTTTTCAACAGAAGTGAGATCTAGGATTTAAAAGCCTATTTTATACCCCCTTTAAGCCAACTACACATTTTCTGATATTTTGGAACTCTTCTCACTTGACTTCTGGTTCCAAATATTTTGGCTAGTGAGAATGATTAAGAGTGTCTTTTTGTATGATTAATTTGACAGACTGTACTCCTCTCCAAGCCACACATTGTTTTAGAGCTACTGTACTGTATAGCACTTCCTATCAAGTTCATCTTGTCTATTAGTTCTTGAATCAAAATATCAGTGTGAGTCCTTGAAAAAATGTGAATTTGAGTTAGACAAATATTTAATCCATTCATCCACAAACAAACACCTTCAAATAAAACCAAAACCCAACAAACATAGCTATAAGGGGTTTTTCACCACTTACTGTAGCTGTTGAAAGTGGGATGAGCACACTTACCATTCAGCTGTTCAAATTTGTAGCTAGCTTCAACCATCTGACCGAACTTCACTTGTTATTGGTTCTCCTATTCAAAGATAATAAAGGAAACTCGTCATTATTTTCAACACAACCTGATGCTTCTGGGTATATTTGCAACATGGAAAATAGATAATTGAAAGCTGCTCCTTATTCATCTTCAACTGCAGAGCATGATAAATGAAATATACGTAGTGTATGTTCTAAAATGTTCTTTTGAACTATCAATAATCCAGTTGTTTGACTGAGTTCATTTTATTTTCTTATCTTCTTTTTCAGTCTAATCAACACTGAGGAATGCAAGCAGATAACATGGAATGCTAAGAAAAAACACAGACTACCGCAGACTTATAAAAACACATCTGTGGCACATTAGGCCTTCACTGAAATGTCACAGCAGAATAACAAAATAATTTATACCTGCTTTTTATAGATTATTGAACTTGTGGAATGTGAAGCTGATTGGCTGATGAAATTGTACTTCAAAGTGCAGCCCTATGAATTCTTACCTCCACAGATAAAGGATGAAAGGTCTTGCTTGTTTTTCATGCTTTCCAACACTGCGGATGACCTCTGGTCCTCAGCTGTAGAGTCAAAACACATACTCCCACACCAGCTCCTCACACGTCTACATACACATCATGTCCTCTCACAAGCATTTGTCGACCTCATCTTAGATAAAAGAGCTTCTTCAGCTCTGTGTGATTTCTCTTCTTTTCTTGAATTCCAAAATAGAACACCGGAAAACGCTGCTTGTCACCTACTTCACAAAATTCCTTAAAGCAGTCTTAAATGTAGGGTGCCTCATCTTCATGAGGCACAAATGCAATGTGATCCTCCAATTACAATAAAGCTGTCCTATGTTCTGCAAAGTATTGCAATAAGGTCTCACTGTATATTGCGCAGTTTTCACATATTGTTGCTTTAAAGCTTACAGTCATGAAACGTGGACATAGTAATTAATATTTGTCATATACACAAACCATTACTCATATTCAAAGCAAAAAAAGAAAGAAGTAAATACACAATATGAAAGAAAAATGGAACAGTATTCAAACTCTTTGCAGTGGCAATTCTTAATCAATTTAGTCAAACAAAATGACCTTAATACTGTAGATGTCTGTCTACTGTATGTGCATTAACAGTGGTTCACATGATTTCAGAATACTGTAAAAACACCTGTCTTTCAATCAGGTGGTGAATTTCAAGCAAAGATTCAACATCTCAAAGCTTTCAAAACCAATTGGGGATAAAGTTGTATAAAGATATAGATCAGGGGCAAGGCATAAAAGGTTTCAAAAACCCTTAACCCTCTGTGCATGAAGTCTGAAGTCTGTCATTAAGTAGAGGAAGGCACAGAGATACTGATACTTAGATCAGGCTGCCCCTCCATGCTGGGCATCTGAGCAAGGAGGAAACTGGATAGGGTTGCCACTATGATACAGTACCAAAGGCAACTTTGAAAGAGTTAAAGAAAATAACATAACCATCTTAGGGTTTGTAACAAAGCACATAAGTGATACTGCAAACATATGGCAAAAGGTTTTGTGGTTAGACAAAAGAAAATTGAATATTTTTGTTCTTAGTGCAAAGTGTTACATCTGATGCAAGAACAAAATAGATTCTTAATTCCAACTTATTTTTCACTAAAAGAGAAATGTGTTTTACATTCTGTAATGCATTCTTAAAAACATAAGACTACTAGGTCTTTGTTTCTGAAAGCATGCTGAAGTGTTTGTTTTAAATTTATGACAGCAGTTACCATTTGAATGTGCGTGCTGTGGTCTCTTGTTGACACCACATTCTTGAGGCCTGAAAGGCAGTATGATTGTTATTAAGAGTAGACCTACAGCAGGAATTACCATAGAAATGAAACCAAACCAGCAAGAGTCCTTTGTAGTGGAATGATGAGAATGTGACACCAGAACAGTGGCATTGTGGTTAATGAAGTACAGGGGCTTGTGGATTAATAAAACATGGATAAAGTGCCCATGTGCTGCTTTGCGCTACTTCTAAAAAAGATTTATGCAAACGTGGCCTGCATCTTGATCTCATACAGCGAAGCTACATCTAGAAATAGAAAACAAGCAAGGATAAGACCATGCATAGAGAGTCCACCATGCATAGCGAGTCACTCTCTATGTCCTTAGCTGGGTTTTATTATGTATGTGAACAGGCTAGCACTAATGGCATTTACTGTAATTGCTGCCAGTGGGCAGTGTGCCCATGGAAACTGGTTATGATGATGTCTTATTTTGTGGTCTACTAACCTTCCTCCTCTGAATTTCCTCATTGTCTCCTCTTCAGATTGTCTTTCACATTCCACATGGGATGTTTTTTTCCAACTAGCATTTTAAACTAAAACATTTTAAATTAAAAGTACCATCTGTAAGCACAAGGCAATTCATGCTATGTGAACTAGATTTTGAAAATTTGCAGAATAGGTTTAATGACCACCATCTGCAAGTGCATCATAATTAAGAGCCATACATGAGGTACATTTAATTTCTTACATTACCATTAACCTTGTTTGCACAAAAATATGTGTTCCCATGAAAGTAAATTTCCCCCAAATCCTTGCTCTTCTAAATGCAGATGGAGCAAATATTGTAGGTACAGTATATACTAAAATAAGGTTACAACAAAAGGATTTATTGTGCATGAGCATTTGTAAAAGAACATGCCTTACTAATCCAAATTATCTACAGGTATAATTAAAGAAAACGTTTAGAACAATTATAATAATATAATAATAAACTTTATTTTATATAGCGCCTTTAAAGGTGACTTCTCAAAGCGCTTTACAGGATGACAATAACAATAAATAAGAAGAATACAACAATAAATAAGAAGAATACACAAGATAAGACACAATTACAATTACAACAATACAACAATAACAATAGAGGAGACCGTGGAAGGTGGTACTAAGAAGAGCAGAGGGGTGAAGAATGGAACCAGTTAAGAAAAGGCTTTTCTGAAGAAGAAGGTTCTGAGTCTGGATTTGAAGGAGTTTAGAGAAGGTGACTCTCTGATATCCTTGGGCAAAGAGTTCCAGAGCTTGGGGGCATAACAGGAGAAGGCCCTGTCACCCATACAATGTAGACGGGCTTGGGGGACAGTAAGGAGGGCAGAATTTGAAGAGCGGAGGTTGCGAGGTGGGGGGTAGGGCGATAATAGTTCAGACAGGTATTGAGGTGCCAAGCCATGCAGAGCCTTATAGGTGAGCATGAGGATTTTAAAGTCTACGCGGAATTTGACCAGAAGCCAGTGCAAGGAGTCCAGGATAGGAGTAATGTGAACATTTGCACTAGACCAGGTCAGGATTCTGGCTGCTGAATTTTGGACATACTGCAGTTTGTTAAGAGTAGATTTAGATACCCCAGCGAGTAGAGAATTGCAGTAGTCAATTCGAGAGAATACAAATATGTTGATCAGCTTTTCAGCCACAGTTAATGATAGCATAGGGCGTAGTCTTGCGATATTTCTAAGGTGAAAAAAATATGTTTTGACAGTATGCTGCACATGTGGGTCGAATGTTAAGCCAGAATCGAATATAACCCCAAGGTTTTTCAATTTTGATTGAAGCTCAAGTACAGAGCCATCTACAGATAGGGTTACAGGACTGGCTTTACGAAGTTGATGGGGGGTACCAATAAGCATGACTTCAGTCTTGTCGCAGTTAAGATGAATTGTGTATAAGATTGAAAAAATCCAGGTAAAGATAATGAGTAGATGCTTTATTGGGTTTCCAATCTAGTATGACAGACACAAACTGCCAAGTGTCAGCAAACCAGTTACAACCTAAGAGTCAGTCAACCTCTGCATAAGAAGTTACTTGCCTGGATGTGTTTTTTTTCTTTTTTTTGCCTTGCATTACTTTATCCAAGAAAGGCCTTACCAGTTCTTTAGTGTGATCTTCATTATAGATGTTGGAAGTTAATACGGTATTAAATTCTTGAGACAGAAAGGAGTTTAAGACAACTAGAGTTAACCTTAATCTTTAAGCACTCTGGCGTACAGTAACTGGTGTGTGCTTTGAACATTTCTTTCATGGGCTGAACAGCAGCCAAACACTCCCTGCAAGGCTTATGTCCCTAAATAAGACTTCCAGAAGTTTGGAAGACGGCTTGCAAAGATACATTCTGTGTGGTGTCATACTACAGTGAAGAAACATCTTTAATTAAATCTGATTGTTGATGGGGCCAGAAATCACAAACGGAATGTTTCTGGTTTTCTCTTCAAATAATCTAGTTTTCTACCTTCTGGAACTTTGCTCTTAAAATAGATTACAGGGTTCCTATCAAATGTACAGTACAGAAACCAGAATCAGTCCTTGCCAGCATTTCTATAATATCTCTCCAAAATAAATCATATACAACAGGAACTGAGAACAAATCCAGGAAAGAGCCATAGCTTCATCACAACTCAATCATCCTGCTGGCAAAGTATTATGATTCTGAAAGTGTGGCATTTTAAGCTCAAATAATTAGTAATATTCCAATGTAATGTGAGACATCTTGACAATCTGACAGGAAAATGGTCTCAATGGTCAAAATTGGTCAAAATCAGTTCAAAATACAGTTTTATGTTGAGTTGCATTAATTCATGAACCAGGATGAGACTGTACCTTTCATCAAACCACTAGGAAACAGCACATGAGAAAAAAAGATAGAAAGTTACAGAAGATGCATGGGTCCATATATTTGCTAGAAGCATTTTGTTTAAAGACATCAATAACCTCCAAAAGGAGGCTAGAGAATGTGGATTCACAATGTAGTTTGGTTGTTTGCTAAACTAATCAGCCCATTATTTTAAAAAAAACAAGAGTATTGAAAAGAACTGTTTCCCATTCTTAGAACTGAATGTACCAATAATTATTGTGTTATACTGTATACATTTACTTTGCCTACAAGTAAAAATACTTTGGCAAAACATTGAAAATCTACAGAATATTTAAAACCACACAAAACCTGTGTGAAGAAGAATTAAATAATTGTGAATGAAATAAATGTTCATTTGACATTTGCTGGGTTACGTTTACAGTATTTCTGTGCTTGACAAAATGTGATTTAACTAAAACATTGTATAGTATGTTCACTGTGCAGATACTAAAGGCTGAGCACAAGACAGAAACATCCAGTTATGGGGGGGTTAGAGTATAATGAGAGGACCTCCAGCATTCTGTTTGTAATGAAATATAACCCAGATGTGAAGTTTGCTGTCATGGCTGACTGCACAACACCCAGTTACATTTATGCGACCATCTGTGACCTTTCTTTATGTTAGTAACTTCAAAAATTCTTTCCATTTATTCACTATACATGTTTTAAAGACAGCTAAACTCTAATAGTTTCATTTCACTATACTGTAGTATACCACAGTACCATATATTTTTCTCTGTTTTCTAACATTCAAGTTGCAACATACAATGGGCTTAAAACAACAGTCTAGTCTATCTTTAAATTGGAACAACAAAGTTTGGATGACCTTCTGATGGTTCAGCAAATTAGAATGCAAAAAGTAATGATCAATATTTTGAGTTTGCATAGTAACTAAAGGTAAACCTAAAACAAGAAAAAGTCTTTCTTAAAATCCTACCTTACTTGTATACTGCAGTCTAAAATGAATGTTTCTGACTTTCAGAAGACAGTCCCTCTCCTGAAATTTGACCAGAGCAAACTGTTGGATTCTGATTGATTATCTGTCAATTAAGAAATTAAATTTCATTTTGTTCTGTTTATTAATACTATTGATATATCACTGATATTTTGATATTCATGAATTCAATTGTGAGGTATTTGTGAATCCCAAAAAATCACATTTCTCAGATAGAAGTGAAAAGCAGTAAAACGTTTTCAACATGAGGTGCACATACTTTCTTGAGAACATAGTGAATTGTGATTACCACTTGTGCCTGTGGATGGATTTTTGATTGACAAGAGTTTAGTCTTTATATATTGAAATATATTTGAGTTCACTCTGCAATTTATGGTCATCCCTAGACTTACTTATATCTGCTTGTAATGGGTAATTTTAATTCCCTTAAAAGGTGATTTTATTTATTTTATTATGTTTATTTTCCAATTACAAGTCTGATAATTACAAAAACGCTGCCTATCTTCCAGCAAACTTGTAGTTGAATATGGGACTCTAGGGGCTAGATATTGTGACAGATTGACTCGGTGTATACTGTAGGTACTGTAGGAGTGTAGGAGCACTGGTGGGCTGGATGGCCTGTTCTCATGATCAACCTTTAGGTTTGTAATTGAATAGTTAGTAGCAAACACCTAGTAGTCAACTTTAGTAAACGTGTGGTACATACAGTACACGATGATCTCTAATTAAGCTGAAACAGCAGTCCATGGCTGCTATCCTATTCATGGCTGTACATTATATCAACAAAAAGATGGAATGAGAAGATGTAAGCCAGTTACGTCTTCTGTAGCACTGTGATTGGAAGATGAGATCATTTATATTCATACCCATAAAAGGTTTTGTATTAAATTTTATTAACGTCAATGGGTAAGAAGTACGTAGCTAGGCTTTGTAGGGCTGTCCATCATTTTGTTTAGTTTTAGTATGTCATTTAACACATGGCTTACAGGTTATTGCTGAAAAAAATAGTGCCAAAAAGATACATGTCCTTAACTGATGTTAACTTTCAAGTGCATATTGGCCATAGAATGTCAGCAATGTAGGGTGGTGCAGTGGTAAGCATTGCTGTTTCACACTGCTGGGGCCCTGGGATCAATTCCAGACCTGGGGTGCTATCTGCATAGAGTTTGTACAGTACTGTATGTTCTCCCCATGTTTGCTTGGGTTTTCTTCCACAGTCCAAAAAAATACAGGGAGTTTAATTGGCTTCTGAGAAAACTGGCCCTGGTGTGAGTGTGTGTGTGTATTTGCGTCTGTGTGTGCTCTGTGATGGACCAGCATCCCATCTCATGTATTCCTACCTTGTGCATGTTGCATGCTGCATGCCGCAGTAGGCTCTGGCTCCCCTGCGACACTGAATTGGAAGAAGCAGTTAGAAAATGGATGGATGTCAACAATGTTTGCCAGCTGATGCATTTTACTGTACCTCTACAAAATGTCACACGAGATCCTTAAACTGTAAACAGTTTAAGGCCTCGTAAGTCTGTCTAGTAAGTCTAGACTGTGGCCTTGCATGATAAAAAATAACTTTGTTAATCAATCGGCGCACTATTGTTTGAGATGTTTACATACTGTATCACAGTGGTTGCTAAAGAACAAAAACTAACAACAGACAAAGCATTATAAATAAGAATTTGCTGCCAACCTTGTATTCCTAGAAACAGAACAAACTGTACAAGTTTTCTCCAATGGTATTTTAGCAATTATCAGAATTGCCAGGTGATTACAGTATATATAATAATGAAGAATTAATTCAATTAAATCTGAAATGTCAACACTGTACAGGTCACGAGTCTCATAAACCCCCCAAATATTAAGCCCTTGATACGCATTTTCTGTAAGATTGGTTGGGGCTTAGCCTGATGTTGCATGCAATGTTATGCATTTAAGGGGAGCTTTGTAATAATTTATGATAACAGCAGTTAGAACCTGAAAAGGCCAAAGGGTAAGAGTTCATTGGTGTTTAAGTATTATTGCCCAAGATCCTCTTACAATAATAACAAAGTGTTGGGTTGGCAGTTAATAAAAAGCAGGCCCTCAAAGGGGAAATCTCTGTGTGTTATATGTTCATATATTTACATTTCCTGCGAGGAAAAGGATTAGCTGTTTTCCCATTAGAAAAAGAAGCAGTGCTCATGGAGTTGCTTACCGTTTGCATAACATCTTGAAGCAGTCAAAACCTGCTCTAAGGGGCTGCTTCTGGGTATCTGAACAACTTTTCGGGTGTTCATTTTAAACAGGATGAAAACATCTTCATTAGCAATAGCACTGCCAAGGCAGTAGCTCACTTAGCAATTTTGTCTTTTAAAAGGAACTTAAGTAATGTGCATGACAGGAAAAAGGCAACGCTTTTGAATTGCTGGATTTCATTTGGGAGGACAGGATCTTCATGAGATTTAACATCCTTGGTGGGCCATTTAGATCAAACTATTAGTAAATTACCTAAGGGCTGGACCTCACAACTGCATTTAATTTGGTCGCTTCTCAAGAGTAGTGGTCACAAAATTGAACTGTTTATAATCACTTTTTTACAAAACAAAGAAAGTTGTTGGCAGTAGTAAGATAAAATTCCTAATGTAGTAGATCAAGCAGTTCTAGACCACAGCTGTGCCTTAAACAAATGTTGCCAGTTCCAGAACTACCCCCTATTTCTCCAGCAAAATCTCCAGGACCACCAGTTTCTCCCTTACAAAATTTTTCATACATACTCATTCCTTATTCATTCACTCATTCATTTAGATGAAAAAGTATTATTTTTTAAACAGATTGCTGAGCTATTGAATTCTATCAGCTCAAATATACTCCTTATTTCAGAATCCATGGTTCATTGTCATATTATTTTAATGTTTGCGTGCTCACTGAATCTGTTAATGTTCTCTTGTTATGCCACATTTACAGTATGTGCCCAAGCGCTTGCCTTTTTCTTTATTTTGCTTCAAGAAATATTGTTTTTTTTAATACATTTATAGTGTGTCCCTCTTAATTATTACTGGATGTCATCGTTGGAAGCACACACAGTCAATTCTTTCTGGAGCAGATAACAGAGTCTAGTTTTTATTTTATATACTTTTTCTCATTTAAGTTATTATAGAGGTCCCCTTTTAGAAAATATTTCACAAAGGCTGGCACAGTGGATGATTTGGTGCCACCTAAATATTTATTTCAGGCATTTCATGAATTCTGAAATTGTAACAAATTTTCCAAATAGATGTCTAGAATTGTTTTTCCAATAGAAGGTTTAAGCTTGTTTTTTCTACACTAACAATGCTTTTCTAAGTATTATTCATTCTATATTATACTAATATAATTAGAAAACTATTGCTGAATTTTCAACTTAATGAATGTAAACCTAGTGTGAAAATGTACAAAAATGTAATTCCATATTTTGAGGACCTGTGCTTAAGTACAGTGTACAATATACTTTAGGTATAAATTTTATATTTTCTAAGATCCATGTACTGCTGAAAAACATGTTTGTTAATTGAGATATTCAGATATAGTTAAGTGTTTGGAACAGTTTAAGGTCCTTTTAGTTCTATTTTTATGAGCACTGTCAGTATAGTATTCCATTAAGCCTTGTGTCCTTGTTTAACCTTGGATCTAAATGGAATCCTGTGTATTTCCTGTTGAGGTTTCAAGGCATGTACAAGATGTATTGGGAAGAATGACTGACATGTCAGTACTGAGCAGTCATAGTCTACACAAGCATTCAACACATCTGTGTGTGCTGATAGTGCAGCCTTAATATATTTTGCTTTGTATATGTAACTGTCAGTCATATAAAGTTCACAGCCTCACAGACAGACTTCTTTTTCCAACACATCAATTAGCTCAGTGCTGACATGTCCTTGTTAAGAATAGCACATTTCTTCATTCTCATCATTCAAGTCAAGAATACAATATATAGCATGTATTTTCTGTGTGATGGTTTTATCTTCACTTACAATTGTAGTTCCTGTAAGTATTTTGGGCTTCATAGACTGCATTTCTTTATTTGAAATCTTTACTTGGTAGCTTGCTGGTGCTGTTGTCAGTATTTGTACATGAAGTATTTTTTTTTAAATGCCCTGTGCTTTAACTGAGTAAGGGCACCTCCTTGATAAAAGTAGACATAACAATAGATATAACACATAGCAGAGAGAAAACTATTTCAGACCTGTTCTTTCCTTTAGTTGTTTCTTAATGTTTGCATATATTTTTACAATTCCGTCTGTGTAATACTCCCTTCTTACTGTCTAATGAGCTGTTTTCTGTTTTAAATATCTTTACAAAACTAGATCCTGGGAAAGACTATGCACAGCTTACTGCAAGAGAAAATGTCAATTAATATTGCAGAAAACCTTTATATTCATTCTCTTAAGAAAATATGAAAGGTTACAAACCCTTTGAGGAGACCCTTTAGGCCAGCTTCTCTTCTAATTTAAATTCTAGCTTGTTCTATGACGTGTTAAATAATAACTCTCAATCCCATCAAGAACACACATGGGCTCTGCTATACTGTATATAAATACTGTATCTCTGTAGCTGCATGCATCCCCAAGAAATATGTACATATTGGTTCAATGAGGACATATAGTGGCATATTCCACCCAAGCAAAACTCATCTGTGGTGCCAAACAAGTATGGCAACCTATAATTGGTGAAAAAGCCATACTGGGCTATAAAATACTATTTTGAGACAAAACTATTGAGATCACAACAAAAATGATGAAACATTTACATTGACCAGCTGTTGATAAAATGTTTATTACAGTGGATTTTTGGGGATGTGAGGTTGGAAGAATAAAGCGACGCATGATTTTTGGAAGGGCTAAAATGTTTGTGCCACAGTAGTTTTGGACAATTTATGGGAGTGTGTCTGAAAGCATGTAAGAGTGTGTCAAGTAAGTAGTGAAATGCGGTCTCAGGACATATGGAGTTCTATGTAGCAGCAGCCAATTGTAGGGGGATAGAATTGCTGGTGGAGAGAAAACATGATGTAAGACAATAGAAAACCAAGTTCTTTTCAAATCTATCCACGTAGATTTGCTGACTGGGGCTATGGTGGCTCACATAATTGGCACAGTACCCGGCGCCCACAATCGCCAAATGACTTGAGGCCAGAATGGCCTCAATGTGTAAATCTACATGGGGCCCACAAGGTCTGCCAATTATGGTCTGATATTTCAGCCCATCTGGGGCAGTTGCCAGTCCAATGTGGTCATTTCTGTTTGGCTGGAAAAGGTGCTGTTAAGTGTTGCTTTGCTCCTTTTAACCATTTTATTCAAGAGCACAGCTTTACAAAGTTAATGGCGAAGGATCCCCTGGCCTATTGTGCTGATCTTATTACTAATATCGTATTCAGCCAAGAGCTGCCACTTATTCTCAGATTCAGACAGAAATACAATTATGACATTCCTGTGCTACAGATTAACTGTTAATCTAATAATTTTTTACAGACATGACAAAAATGTTTGCAAAGTATTTATTCTAGTCTAAAATAATTCACCCTGCGTAAATATATACTGTATATGTCAACACCCCACAGATATATTAATGGTTTAGTCCTGTTTCCTAGAAGCAAACTATGATAAGTCAATACAAATGGTTAAGTTATGAAATGTTTATTTTTGTGCTTGATATTTCTGAAGTGCAATAACTGATTCCAGGATTCTTGCAAGGATACTTATTTACAATACATTTCTCATGCCACATTCTTTCTGTCCATATTAATACATTAAAAATGTGAGCTTTTAAGTCACAGATGCAAATATGAAACAACAGCCCAAGCCTTAAGCCTCAAAGACGAATGCCCCACATTAAGTACAGTAAGTGTAAAATGCACATTTGAAACATATATAAGATCAAATTTTGTTTTTTAAAGAAAAACATTTTTTGTCTTTGCTTATTTACATGTATCAATTTAAACTTTTTAAAATCATTTAAAGTGCATTAAGGATTAGTGTGATCAAACTTTGATTTTTCCATTGTCGATATCTCCTTTCGAATGGTGAATTAAAAAAAAATCTACAACCAGGAAGCAATGCCATGCTCTTCTTTTACAATCCAGATGCCGTCAATCACCTTGCCATTCTGAAAGAGAATCATTGTAAGAGACTTTCTTTAATTTCTAAACCATGAAAATGATAGCTCTGAGACTATGTGGTTTCTATCACTGTATTCAAAAAGCAATATCATATTTAAAGAAACGATTCTGTAAAAGAGCTTAGAATGGCTGAGTATACTGATATATTCTGTATCCTAGTAGCATAAGAGAGAGTTTTGCAGATTCGTCTTGTTTTGCTTTTATGTTACTAAAGCTTACCTACTTCAAGATTCATTTATCTAGCTCAAACTAGCCTCAGGATTTAGAGCTGTTGAAGACTTCTTACTTGGTCATCTGAGACCTGCTCCAGGTAGATGTGTGTGGAATTGAAGACTTGCATTCTTGTGTACCCATAGTCTGTGCTCCTGAATGCACTCCAGTCTCGTGGCTTTGGAATGAATCCATCATGTTTCTCACGGCATCCCTGGGAAACAATGCAAACAGTCATAGATTCACAGTATGTGGCCTCCAAGCCTCTGTTTTAAGTTATGGATTTTCAGTTGCATCAATATGATTTTGACATTGTGCTTCTCAAGAGACTGTGGTTCATTGTCTTACATTTTTGATGAATTGCAATGAAAATGTCCTTTTCATGAGGACACTTTGATATGGGAAGCGCAATATTATTGCGGTCGAGAGCTTTCTAATTTTCACTACTACATATTTAGAGACTGCAGTCATGAATTAGGCTGTTATATTTCATGAAAATTGAGGTATTTCAGTGATTTGATGTTAGTGAGAACACTTTCTGACATGATATTTAATGATGGTTCAATTGAAAACCCAGCAGAAAATAAAATTCTTATGTGTGTATTCATACATTTTGAGATAAAAAGTTATTGTTACATACCACAGCCACAGTGTCAAAATTAGATTAAGGAGCGGGGGGGGGGGGGGTATCAAGACACTCTAGATACATGGAGAGAATGCATAATATGAATGTACACAAGGTTATTATGGAATTAACATCACTAGTTGGGAGTAGGGTTCAGTAAGGGTTGAATAAGTTTATGACAGGGTCGGTTCAGGTTTGGACTAGACCCTCACTGTCAGGGGGACAGTAAGAAATGGAGTCTCATGTAGAAACTCCTGAGTGAATGAAAAATCAAAACCCTGGAAGGGGGCTGGTTTCAGCAGCAATCCCAGAGTGGACTGGGAAATTTAGAATCTCGCTGTGAGGCTTCTGTCTGACTGTGTCTAAAGGAGAGTCCCATATACTATATGCATGATGCACGTACAGTGAGACTCCATTGTTCAATGACAGAGTCTTGTGGTGGTCTCACGGTGGGACTGTGATCAATAGAACCTTACAGTGGGGTTCTAAGTTCTTGCAGGCTTGAGGTGAGGCTGCTGGTTGCATTACTAGTCTGAAAAGGAGACCTCATTGTGCAGGTTATTAGTCTCACAGTGAGACTTTAGATTGTAAGGTTATGGAGAGCAGAGTAAGTCTTTCAATAAGTAGTAGCCTCGATCGTTTCTATACCAGCCCATTGGTAAGAGGGAAGAAAGTGAAGAGCTGACCAGCCAAAAGGGATGGACCAAGCTGAGAAAGGTGCTCACTGCTACTACAGTACTTGTAGGGACAAGTAGTTTAAAAGTACAGCGTCAGTACAGTTCAGGCCCAACAATTCAAGGGGAATCTGCCAGTTATGTAAACACAATTAATTTCAGACCTGATTAAGAAATGAATGATAATGAGTACTGGTTAAACTACAAGTGATAGAATGAAAGGAGCTGCCATTATTTGTTCATTGTCTGGCTGCAATACTTACAGCTGACCCTGTAATAATGTGCACTGGGGCCTTTGGGTTGACATAAGGTTCTTCTCTGCTTCCATTGAAGACCTTGTAGAAAATGAAAGAACTGGTTTGTGTTTGTATTTTAATCAAACAAATCTAAGCTCGTTTAGAAGGCATCAGTGCAATCCAATGGTTGAGGCTGTTTTTTGTGAGGGGTAAAATGTGATTAGGTACCTTCAGTTTTTTTACCAGTCCACAAGTGGTGGAATTTACCCCAAAAAACCACACACATGAGGATAAACACACTTAAATAATATTTTGTTATTTTGTGTTGTGAATGTGTTTCCAAACACTTGGAACATTTTTATGCTAACCACTGAAGTACTGTAGGTGATTTGTTTAACCAAATAGATCAGAGCTCATTTGAAATAAAAATGGTAACACCCTTTAGCTTTCAAGGACTACAGCTGGCCATTCTAGAACATACTAAGGAGAATACCTTGGCCAGCATTAGGTCTCACAATGCTGGAGGTACTTAGCTAATTGCTACCGCTTGTTTGAGAATCCCAGTCCCAGCTGGCTAGTGATATAGCCAAGATGTATGATCATAATCTGGTAGAATGCTAAACTTACTGGACTACAAGATTCATCCTACAGGTATGTTCTAAATGTATACCAGTACCAACCACTCAGAAGGCCTGTCATTCATCTAACATTATATATATGCATTTTATTACTTTTATTCTATGCATTCATTTATGCCATCATTACATCCTTATCCAACTGTTCTTATCCATTCACTATACTAATTTCAGTATAAGGTTTTATTCCTCATAGGAAAATATCTTTACCTTGAATCCATACACAGGCCACAGTCTTTCATAGGTGTGCTCATGTGCCCACAACTCTAAATCAACCCCTGAAAGATGAAAATTGGAATTTAGGTGTCTGACTGTGACAAAATTATAATAACAAATACATAATTATAACAACAGAGATGTGATAACATGATGTACTGTAACTGTATTTCAGCTAGGCTTCATCATGCTATTGTTATTCTTTATAGTTTAAAGATGGCACAACTTTTGAAATAAAAATAAATACACAATAAGAAAGAGTCAAGGCTGTGACAGTACTGTATCCTTATTCTTTTGAGATGCTGACATAATTCTGAAAAACAAAGCCCCTCTCCCTTATCACATTAAACATAGACATACTGTACACTAAATAATAAACCCTTTCTCTTATTGTTTCAACATGAATGTTGATTTTAAAAATGATATGTTCCATAAGACGAAATAAGCTTGCCATCAGCAGCAAAAATCAGCCCGCTTTACAAATACATCTCCTGGCATAGGTCCTAACAAGATGTTATTTAAGCAGTCATTATCCACAATTAACTAGAATCAAGGAGGCATTAACCAAAATGTATTTACTTAACAGCTTAATTTACATTTTATAATGAAATAATAGAATAATGTTGACTTTCCTCAGAGAGCATGAGTTTTAAAATTGGCTTAGATGTGAAAGACCTAATGCAATGAAAAATGAAACACTACATATGGGAAAATATTAATTTTGGAACTACTAATAATATTCGAGCTGATGTACCAGCACAAATACCTGCTTTTCATCAAGACCTTGCTATAATAATAATGGGGATTTTTCATTAGGTTTTTGGCTGTAGCAATGCAGTCAGAATCAATTGAATCTCAATTGATGTATGTATCTATTGGTGTTAAACATATAATAGCCAAGACATTTTACCAAAAAGGTAGAAAAGATTTTCCAGGCCTGGGGCTGGAGGCTTGGTGTCATTACGTCCAAGTCGAACCTGGAACAAAACAAACCATTTCGAATAATCAAAGTTGAAATGGCATCTGGCATCACACACATCAACCAGCATAAACCTGTCAAATAAGTCACGTACTAAAGATTTCAGTAAAAGAAACAAATGGAAACTATTTTGTTGAACTTTGTGTTTTACATATCTTAAATATTTATTGAATGCATGGCAAAAACCACTCTCTAGGCCATATGTTATTGTAAACTGTAAGACGTTTTAGCCCATATTTATAGTTGTCTATTACTGGATCAGGTAAAAGACTGTATTTTATTATATTAAAGTCTACTGTCAGCACTAAAAAGATCAAAAGGTGGCATAAAATGTCAAGATGTCAGCAGAACACATATGTAGAATCTCTAGTTAACCTTATAATGACAATAAGTAGGTCGTAAAATACATGTTTTAGGGCCAACTACACAGAGCTGCCCTAAACATAAACAGTGGAAGAACTGTTTCTCCACCTGACAGAATTCAGGGAACTGGTACAAAAAGGAAGTGCTTAGGTTTTGTTCATAAACATCTGTAATTTGTTTTGTGCGGTAACACAAATATCTTTCTTATCCAGACAGAACTTGTGTGTTGTGTGACCAAGAAAATGTAATCAAAGCTTTCCGTCTCACTACTCTAAGAGTACTATTTGAGTGCTTAAAGAGTGAATGTGAGTTGTTATGATACAAGAATGTTAAATTATGACTTTCTGTAGAGGAGTTGAAGGTCAGAAGAGTATCCTGAAGTTTTACAGGATCTGGGTCGTCTATGAAATGATGAAGGGTAGTAATTCTGCTGCTAAGTCGTGCTTTGCTGGTGCCAGTTTTAAACAACTTAATGCCGTCTAGCACTACAACCTTGTTTACATTTGGAACCTATTCATTTAACTGTCAAAGCAACTTGATAAATGCATTTGAACTTGAACATGTTTAACTCTCCAAAAAAGAGGTTAATCATTATTTCCTTATAATATATATTAACAAAGAAAAAATAGTAAAGAATTCTTGGCAATACTGTTTTTAATTTCTTCAAGACCTACATAAAATCTTAAGTGAGTGAGATCTGATTAGTGGATGGGCTATTTTTTTGTTTCAGTTGTAGTTAAACCATATTTAAGGGAGAGAAAAGGAGTGATTCTAACATTGAGCTTAATTTGGGGTAAATCTCTTGGCTGACCCCAAATTAAGATTACTACCTGAATCACTCATAAGGAAGCTGTTATCAGAACAGCCCTTTTAACAAGGCATAAACATGCAAGAAGCATGATCTTTATACAAATATAGGTAGAAGTGTCTAGGATTAGATATTGTTTGAAATTTTGTTTGGTCAAACACTAGTAAAAGCAGAGAAGGGGTGTGATTTGAATATTGAGCATTATTGGAGTAACTCAACTGGGTGAGAAGAACAACAACAGAACCCCCAAAAGAAATGAGAGACACCATAATACTATTACAGAATTCTTAAATTCTGAAAATTAAGATGCTTGGCATGATAGTGCAGCAAACGTTTATAGTAACCTAAGGGATAATATGCATAACATACTGTAGCTTAAACACAGTTTGAAAGATTTCATTGAAATAGAGCTGAAATGATGAAATGTCTTAATGTAGCCAAGATTGGCTTATGGCAAGAAAGTGTGAAAATTTAGAATGGAGGAAGATCATTAGAGACACAAAAGAGTGAAATTCCCCAAAGTTTTCTCCATTCTAACGGGAACCTACATGTCCAAAAAATTGGAATCAAGGTTGAATGAACTCTAGTTGGGAAAGAATCAATGAGAGAAAGTCATCCCAAAAATGAAGGATAGTGGAGGACTTTTAAATGGAGGAAGGTGTAGTAGAGGGCTCCTGAAAGTGTTGAAAAAGCTTCTTGGGCAGGTATGCGTCAAAAGTAAGATGGACTTTGAATAATACTCATTTTGCTACAAAGTGCTTAAGGTTTAGGGTCAATAGGCATAAATCTAAGGGCATGATTACAGCTGTGATGAGATAAGCATACTGTACTGTCAGGCTGCTTCGATCAGGTATAGAGTGGTCGAAAATGGCATAGCACAGAGGAAAGGAGAATTAGGGAGCAGAATTGTTAATGCTGGGAGCATCAAGTTGAGAGAGATTGATGATGAGGGACGTCTAACCAGAATATGTGAGCGTGGCTAGATTTAGAGGGTTAATCCTGTAGTGAGCAAAGGTTGGAGTGAAAAAAAGGGTGTAGGGAAAGCAGGGATCAGTTAATGGATAGACTCCTGCAGAACAGGAGAAGAAATGCATGATGTTTCCATTGATGTAGGCAGGTGTCAGCTTGAATCAAATGTAGAAGTGAAGGCCTGAAGCTGAGAGTTGCACAATGGATTCATTGACGCAGACTGGTTGCAGTCCAAGCCATAGGTAAAGGTTCAGAATTGGAAAACAGGTATCCAAAGAGAGGCAGAAATTCAGGGAAAAAAGCCTGAGCCTCGGGCTCCCAGACCACCAGGGCTACAAGTGGAATAGTTCAGGGGAGAATGTTGGAGGCTGACACTGCACCCAATTGGACATTTGCTGGGGGGAGTTAGAACAGAACCCATTGCCACCACTGCTTGAACAAGAAGCTTCTCATCAGACTGATGGTATAAACAAAGTCCCACAGAGGTATTCGTGGAAAAATAACTTACATAGCTTTCAAACTTGGTGCAGTCATCTTTGTCATCATTGGAGCAATACATCGGCCTGTGTGCCATGGTTATGATCCAAGGACGAACTTTCCTGTTCTCTGGTTTGTTAGCCTCCTAGAAAATTGTTATGAAAACCACAGCAAATTACACGATGTAACATAAACTTTTGTACAATGTACGCTTTATTCATGAGTAAATGTTTCTTACTGGATTTCTCGCACCTGTAATTTACACTCACAGTGTTTCTTTTTGAGCAGAATAATAATAAAGACTTAACAGTGGCATAGCAACCAATAAACAACTAAAACTTCATACTGTTAATTGCCAAGAGCTGAAAATGTGGAATTTCAATAATAAAATGAATACATTGAAGTTTAAAATTGAAACAATCTCCACCTCCAAGTCTTTTTTCAGCCACTTATACTGTCTGAAAATTAAGTCCAGTCCATATTCTAGATAGAAGTACACTTCAGTTGAAAAGGAGATGATGTGAGCGGGTCCTGTGTTCCAGCTGTGGAGAAAAATTCATAGATGAATGAGCTTAAGAACAAATATATTGAAAGCATACATATTCAGATAAAGATAACTACAGTATGTGTTTAATTATCCATTCATACATTTACAATTTCTCCCAAAAGAAAATCCCAAAGTAGGTTAATGAATGAAGACCTTTTTTATAGAGTGATAAATTCGGCCAATTTGTTTTCTAGCCATTTAGTCATTTAAATGATGGGCAAAGTGGTGGCTCTGTGGCTAAGGATCTGCACCTGTGGCTAGAAGGTTGCTGGTTCAAATCATGTGGCTGACAGAGGAATCCTACTCCGCTGGGCCCCTGAGCAAGGCCCTTAACCCCAGCTGCTCTAGGGGTGCCGTATACTGTAAATGGCTGACCCTGTGCTCTGACCCCAAGCTTCTCTCTTCCCGTCTGTGTGCCTGTGTGTCTCATGGAGCGCAAGCTGGGGTATGTGAAAAAACAAATTCCTAATGCAAGAAATTGTATATGGCTAGTAAAGTGATCTCTCTTAAAATGGACGTTAAAAAATACCATTCAACGTTTAGTGATAACAGGTGTAAGCCTTTTAGTTTTAAAGGCTTTTAAGGGTTTGTTTTAAGAAGAATGGACATAAACATAATACACTCTTATCAAGTCTGAGTTATAAATCTTGCAAGAATAAGCAGGTTCAAAAGTTTATAACAACAGCAAATTACAGAATAAACCTATCAGAAAAACAAGAAGAAAGAGGTGCAGCAGAAGATACATGTTCATTCTAAAATGGAACAGACACCGATACTAATTAAATAAAAGGTTTTCTGAAACAAAAAGGTTTTGAGTCTGGATTTAAATGCACTCGGGGTAGGTGACTCTCTGATATCCTTGGGGATAGAATTACAAGCTTTGGGGCATAACAGGAGAAGGCCCTGTCACCATTGACATACAGTACAGTAGAGAAGACCAGAATCAGACAAATGAAGGTTGCAAGGTGGGGAATAGAGAGATAATAAGTCAGATACTGTATGTACTGAGGGGACAAGCCAAATAGAGCATGGGGATTTTGAAGTTAACTTGAAACCCGATAGGAAGCCAGTGCAAGGATTCCAAGACAGATGTAACGTGATCACCTGTACCTGTACAAGTTGGTCAGGATATTGACCTTTCTTATGTTGTACAATCCCAGATAACATACACACTGTTATTCTTCATATACTGAATATATATTAAACCCCATGCTTGAGCTACATTTTGAATAAATAATGTGAGAAATGGTAGAAGTGAGGTATCATACAGTTGTTTTACATTTCACACTGATTCAGAAACAAGGCTTCTTGATGAAAACTGAAAAATTCTTTCGACTTGTTTGTTCCTGTTTACTATTCTTAGACTTGTTTGCAAGAGACAAATATAGAAAGTAAAAGACCCAGAGTTTCTAAATTGTAGTGGCAAAGAAAGAGAATGTGAAAAGCCATTCACTGCTCGCTTAGGAAAGGATAAGGCCCGGGAAGGAGAGCACAGGAGGACACAAAGTAGAAAGTGTGCTCTTAGGAATTTAATTCCTGTCATCTACTCTGAAGGGTGGTACTCAATCACTTTAACAATGCTCATGCTAAGCATAAGGGCAAAACATCTCGGAGGTCTGGAAAATCACACAAAATTGATTGAGAGCTGAGAGCAATAAGCAGCCTGACAAGTTTTTTTGGTGCCCAGCAGTGTGTAAAGGATCCGCTGTCTGCACAGGCCGGCAGCATGCCACAGCTCTTCAGAACTTTAATTCCACAGCATCCTGACTGGGGCAAGCGCTGCAATTCTGTGGTCAAGCTGTTCCTAGCTGGACCCTTTTCTGATGTACTGTATCACCTTACACCCAGCACCAGGTGGAAGAAAAAGTATAGTATTCTGCTTCACTAGAATTTGGATTTCAGCTCCATCTGCTGTCACTTTCCCTGTGTCTAAACAAGAGTAATGCCATCAAAAAGCAAAGCTTCAGCCCAACATTTCGCCCAATATTTCTTTTTTCCTCTTCTTTTTTTAAACTTGACCATGAAAGAGCTTATTTGTTCAGCTACAAATATGTATATATAGCCTTTCCTTTCCAAATAAAAAGAAACCAAAAAGTGCTTGCCCATTGAATGCATATATAGGTTCCTTCTTCCCAGTGACTGTGTTGTGTGTGCTCAGCTGAATCTCAGCATGGGTATTTTCCATTAAGAGTGACAGGAAAGGGATCTCTTGGGTGTTGGGTTGAGAAAACAACCTCTCGGGTGTTTTCCTACCTGTACCAAAGGCTCTCAGTGTCTCCAGGCATGCTGAAACGGTTCTTGTAGTTGGAAAAATTGCTGTAAAAACATGAGAGTAAAGCTGTTGAAATGTATAGGCCATCAAACCGCACGCCCATAATTTCTTAGCTAATTAGCAACAGAAAAATGGTTTTCCTTACTGACACCAGAATAGGAAGATGGATCCTGTGCTACTGCTGTACAGGTTGTGTCTAGCCCTCATAGTTACAGTATGAGGGAGGGGGGAACCCACCAATTATACTGCTTGCAAAGAATGATAAAAATAAAACAAAACATGGTCTGGGAGTACATTTGAAATGTAAATCTTGGCAAACTGTAAATAAAAAGAAAGAATGCTCTAAAAGGAACATAGAAAGGTTATAAACAAGAGGAGGTCATTCACCACAGGTAGCACGTTAGCTAGTAAAAGAAACTGAGGTATGCATAGCTTCCACAAATGGCTAGGTGTTTGTTCATAAACACCCACAACCCTCTCAGTTTAAATGTATTTTCTCAGGGTTTCCACTTGTGTTCACTGGTTCATATTTTCATTTTTACTCTGAAGAAGTCCATTGGGTTGGCTGTGTCAATGCTTTTTCAGGATTTTGAATAATCGTCACTGTTCAACACCAAAAAAAAAATCTATTATTTTAGTCTGTCAGTGTAAGATATTGTTTTAAACCCTGAAATGTATCTGATTGCTTTGAACTGAATCTGAACTGGCTGCAGAAAAGCAATATTGTTTTGTGGTGTAATGTGGTGATTAAAATTATGCACACTATTCTAAACGAGATCTTACTAGTGCATGGTACAATTATAATGTAAAAACTCTCGATTTAAAATCTATACTTTTGAATATACTGTACATCCCACAACTCTATTTGTTTTCTTATTGCTTCCTCACAGTGTCTATAATATGTATATGATTTGATAACACACAGTACCTTTCAAAAGTATTTTTAATACAATTTCTAAAATATAAAATCGCAGTATTAATATACTTACTCACCATTTATTTTCCATAGTTTCCATTTTAAAAGTAATCAGCCTGAGTCACTGCTAAGACCCTCACACTAATGAGAGTGATGAGAAACATGCCCTTAACTCAGATTTATCCACCATTTTGCATGCTGGGGTCCCACAGTGTCCAGGGTCAATGTAAACTAGAAAAATAACAAACTCTCATTGGTGGTGCTGCCAAACACACGGATACTTTGTAGGTCTTGGGGCTTGTTGTTACATGGGAAGCTGAGAATGCCATGGCTAAATCAATCCCATCTGACCCTAGTGACACTTGACCACTACCACTTAGAGAACCCTCTTCACAATTGGCTGACATCACAGCCAGGACATGAGCTATCAATGCCAAATTTTAGAGCTCTAACTGTGCTATAAACCAATGGAGCTGTTTGAGAGCTCCTGTTTTAAGACAATGAAAACATACCGTCAGCAATCAACAGCTATCCCTCGATGGTGTGTTTTAAGGTCGTGCTTATCTTTTTGCTTCAACAGTACTATCAAAATGTTCTTTTTAAATACTGTATAAATGAATCAACAGGTTTACCAACACAAACTACTAAAAGTGAAATACTGTATTTCATCTGCATAAAATAACCTAATGGTACAGTATTTATTATTGCATGTTCGAGCCTGCAGGGAGTCTATTGGGGCTTTGAATATTAATAGCTTTCTTTAAGCCAACAAGACATTAGGGACTGATACAGATCTCTGAATAATAAAAGATGGTCTTCATAAATACTGGGGATGTTAAGTTCCAAAGAAAGTGCTTTTGCCAGAGAACTATCTGCAGTCTAAACACACAGACTACTTCAGACAGGATGCAAGGTGAGGTAAATATAACACAGGTATTTCCTGCCTATACAGTTACTGATTTATAAAATGCCTGTGCATTTGTCACCACTTTCAGCCAAAAAACACAGATCAGGGTGCCTTTACAAATTGCCCCCACTTATGGTTCCTGCATAAAGCAGTAGTTTGGGTTGGAGACCATTCTTCTCTTCTAACACACGTGCTATTTTAAAAATATTTTCATTGGCAGACTGGATGTTGACACACTGCATGCAAAAGGGAAAATCTTTTGTTTGAAAGTTAACAATAGATTTTTCCATCTTCATAGTTTCCTTGCAATTTCCATTTTTTTTATTGTATTTTCAATCCACTGATCCAATGTTAAAAAAGTGTATGGCTTTCTAAATTAGGCTCAACAATTTAAGCATTTTAAGCGTGTGTGTTTAAGGGGGATAAGTGGTAGTGTACAGTATTTCTTTTGGTCATTTCACAAGCAGCACAACAAGGTCTTTATTTAATGTACCATTACAACAGTAACATAAAACATAACAAAGGTTACAAATGAGAGGAGGCTATTCAGCCCATCATGGTACTGTATTTAGTAGCTAATTCATCAAGGATTGAATACAGTTGTTTCGTGAAAGAAGCCAGGGATTTGGCTTCAATAATGTGGTTAGGTAGTTTGTCCCATGCTCTCACAACCCTTTGCTTAAAGAAGTGCCTCCTCTTCTCAGTTTTTAATGCATTGCCCAAGGGTTTGCACTTTTTTCCTTTGTTAGGTGTCCTCAGGTTTGACTTTGTCAGTATATTTGAGGAATTAGAATACTTACACTTCTCTCTTCGAGGTCAATACACAGTATTCTAAGTGAGGTCTTACTAGCGCATTATACCATTTTAATGTAACATCCCTGGATTTAAATGTCTTAACATTTAAAATATCTTAACACTTTGTTTGCCTTTTGTATTGCTACCTCATATTGTCTAAAATATGTAAATGATATCAACACATTGTATTCATTTATTTTGTTTTATTTAATACAATTATTTTGACTTTATTGTTTTATTACAGTAATTTCTTTAAGGTTAGATTTGGCTTTAACTAAGGTCCTGACATTGGAATGCACTGGCACTTTGTGGGGAATCAAGTTTAGAGCCAAGACATGTTGTAAATGTTCCCCATGATATTTCCTTTTCTAATGCTTTGATCGGTCTCTATAAAGCTATTATTTGCTAGAAAAGACAGCATGGCAGATAAAACTCTTAACAGAAACCAGAAATAATCAGGAAGCATGACATGAAATGTTAACTAAGAATTAAATTAAATAAAGAAAAGATGTCAATGGTATAAATTACTCTCATTGCATACCAGTATAAACTGTTAAATTGGCAGTCCACATGTTTCTGTGTTTTCCTTTAAACATATTAGTATAGAACTTTAAAATAATATAATAATTATTATTATTAGAAAATAATATAAAATAAAGTAAAACAAATCCTCATTAAACCATAAAGACAGAGTCCACAACAGTAGTGAAATGGAGAAAATGACAAGTGTGATAATAATTTAACATTACCACTTACGTATAAATCTATATGTAGTGACTTATAAGGAACCAAAACATTGACTTCCAAGTATCTAATTTATATATATGAACACCAGTGTGCTTTTGTTTCCAGTTTGAAAGCATGCAGGTACTTTATATTCCACCCTTGACACAACTTGCAGTTATAGTAAGTGAAAGTTGGCTTCCTATACCTCAAAACCTCTGTGGTAGGTACTGAATGTAAAGCTTATATACAGCTAGGACAGGAATTGCAGGTTCATACTACCATCTTGTGGTTAAGTAATTATATTCTCCATTAATAAAGTAAAAGAGTTGCCTGACAGGAGAATCAGCAGTCCATGAGTAAAATATTTAATTGTTAAAGTAAATACATTTTATTTTATATTTGCAATGTGAAATTCATATGTCATCTATACAAGGCGTAGACCATTGCATCAGAAGACTATAATACCTTCCACAATAGTAAGCATTTAATGGCTAAGCAAGAAGATCATTACAACAAACAGGTAGAATTAAGTGTACCTGCCTTTGTAATAAGGAAGCCAAAGTGGGCTTAGAGACAAAAAGCAGATAAAAGAATGTGTAATTGCTCTGATCTCCAAGACCGAGAGTCTGATTATAGACTATAAAAACAATTAAATGAATATTTGTGTTTGATAGACACAGGTATTTTTCACATGCTGAGTGCTTTGTGTCATCCCCGCTTATTTTCTCCTTAACGAAATGTAATGTAAAGAAAACAGTGGAATGTTTTATTTTTTTTAAAAAAGCACAAATATCTGTTGTTAGCAAAACAAATGGCAAAGCCTGCCAATACTAATTACACAAGATTTAATTTTTGGATTCTTCCTTGTAAAGACCATACCTAAACAGCAATTACCAATAAATCAAATTAAAGTACATTGTAATTAGAAGGAAATATTAGCAATTCAAAAGATGTGCAAATAATACACTGAGGATTCAAATATATTTTCCCCTACTTCTGTAGAATATACTGTAAGAGAAGTTATAAACCAGTGGAAACCCTTCAGTTCAATGTAAACTAGCAATGTACATGCAAATGGAAACAGCTAAACTGAGCAAACAGAGTTACGTTTATGGTATGAGTAAATCAGAAAGCAATAGTGAAGTTAAGAGTCACTTGTAAGCTAGTCTAGCATTTTATCTTCCACAATATATTCCCCAAACCCATGTCACAGCTTACATAGTCAGTATACCACTTCAGATATGACCTTAGCATGTAGCAGCCATCAATGCTATAGAAAGAAAATCCAGTCACGCAAAAATGTCCCTACTTTGAGCTTCACTAGTCTGGTGTAAAAGATTTCAACAGTTTGAAAGTATCCTGTTTGTGTGCAGTATTTGAGTTTACAAGACATTTACAGAACTTATTATTGTTTTAGCCCCCTGGTAGACCCTAACAGCTTGTTATTGTTTCATATTGTGTTTAATTTTTGGTTAAAAATCTATTAAATCAAGAGTATGAAGGCTAAGGTAACATTTCCATAAGCTTGGCCCAGATGTCAGTGTTTCTTTTAGTGTTCACAATTGTAAATTATTTTCATTACTCCAAAATAACAGTACAGATTGGCATCCTTTTACATTGTCTGAATAATGACGCCAAATACAATGTCCCAGAATAGAGATTAGGCTGATACAACTATTGTATCTCATAACACAGTCTGCCACTTTAGGTATATCAGGAACTACAATAACTTTCTCTTCAAACCTTAGAATCCTACTTTCGTTCAATATCAAACTATTTTCTAGTTTTTTGCTACAGCCTTTAATTTTTACCATTCTAAACTAGAAATCCAAAACAATTTTAGTTTTGAGTATATACTGAAATATTTCAGGTGGATAGCTGCGTCAGCATGCGTAGACTGCAAAGGAACAAGTAATAGGTTTATTCCATGCTGAAAAAAAGAAGAAAGAAAACACAACATTTCGGCTGTGGAGCCTTCTTCACACGCCTGAAGAAGGCTCCACGGCCGAAATGTTGTGTTTTCTTTCTTCTTTTTTTCAGCATGGAATAAACCTATTACTTGTTCCTATACTGAAATATTGTCAGGTAAAAACCATTAAAGTTCAAGCTATAGTTATGTGTCTTTGATTTGTTTCCCCATCAAAGAAGATTGGAAACACAAACCAATAATAAGCTTCAACAAAAATTGAAATAGCATAGCTTGCACATATAAACTATTATCACATTAATTACCACATTAATTTAGGAGATAAATGGTACTTCTCGTGTACATTAATGGCGAAGTGTTCCAAAAAAGTTGATATTGGATATTCTATTAGTTTTGTTTACTCATTAGTTCTTCATATTACTAACCAAAAGTCTAAATAAATCTACAAAATGTATGGGCTCTAGTGTCTCAAGTGTGTTCATTAAAAAACATTTTCTGATGGTAATGAGAAGGTGGTTTTGAGGTGCAGAAATATAAAACTTTAATTTGTTGTCATTTTACATATAATTTATCTAGGAATCTTTGTTAAAACACTATGCACAAGGTCTTTATTCACATATCATTTACTCCACCATTTTTTGGGTGTTTTATATTAATATAGTTAAAGCAAGAGACTTACATTAGTTAAGTCCATCCATCAGTTTGAAACTATACTATACCTGAAAAGATGTACAGTATTGTTTCGTGAAGTAACATTAAGATTCCACAACACTGTATGCAATACTGCTTCTGCTCAAGGCTTTCAACTGGTTGTAGTGTGCTCTTTTGATCTTAAGTAAAAATGGGCTTTATTGGTGGCTTCTAAAGTGGCAAATAATTGGATAACCAGAAGACCTGTTCTGCCACTACTGAAGGGATTATTTACTCACCTGTCAAAGGGGACAGTAGAGGCTGTAACAAAGGCCCTCAGAAATTGGCAGTGGATAATGCAGTTGTGAGCACTCTAAAACTAATAGGAAAGATTGTAGCCTTCCTATGGCTGACTAAGAATGTCATTGGAACAAGTAATAGGTTTATTCCATGCTGAAAAAAAGAAGAAAGAGAACACAACGTTTCGGCCGTGGAGCCTTCTTCAGGTGTGAGAGAGACAGGGCAGTAGGCAAAGGTAAAGTAGCGGGAGAACAAAGGTTGGGAGGGAGGAGGAGTGAGAGGCGGGAGCAGGGGACAGAAAGAGAGGCCAATCAAGAGGTGTGAAGTCAGAATGGGTGCAGAGAGGTGTGAAATGAAACTTCCAATGAATGGAGAAAATTTAAAAGAACAGTAGTCTGTCGTTAAGGGAAGGGAGAAGGTGTGATCCTAGCTGCAGAATAATTTTAGTTTCGGTGGTCTTTCTGATGTATGAGTTTGGAAAACCGTCTTTGAGAACACAGACGGAGAGATTAGAGTGGTCGTGGCCGTCAGAGGTGAAATGAGAAACAATGGGCTTGGAGAGATCTTTAATCTTTACAGCCCTGACGTGTTCTCTGAAACGGTCTCCGAGTCTCCTTCCTGTTTCTCCAATGTAGATGGCTGGGCATTTACTGCAAGAGATACAGTAAACAAGGTTGCTGGAGGTACAAGATGCTGTCTGGGTGATCCGGAATTGTCCTGAGGGGCCTTGAATGAGTGTGGTGGTGGCTGTGTATTTGCAGGTGATACAGCGAGCTCTGTTGCAAGGGAAAGTGCCTGGTGTGGATGGTTGTTGAGGGCGGTCAAGGGAGCTGTGAACAAGGAGGTTACGCAGATTAGGTGGTCGGCGATATGAGATAATAGGGCGATCAGAAAAGAGGGCCCCAATGGAGGGATCATCCTGTAGGATGGAAAAGTTGTGGTTAATGGTCCTGGGGATAGGAAGTGTGTTAGGGTGGTAAGGAAGCACCAGAGGAATGCGGTTGTTACGGCGGGAGTTCCTGATCGGGTTGATGGTCCGGGGGGTGTTTTTGGCTCGGGCAAGGGCCCTGTCAATCACACTGCTGGGGTATCCTCTGTTGATGAAAAATGAGTACATTTCGAGGGCTTGGTTTGTTGGTACATCTTAGTCAGTTTTGCAGATGGATGATTATAAACACCCTGAAGGTAAACCTTCTGGTTATGCTGTGTACTGTATATCAGTGGTCTGGTAGGATCCATCTTATTGTAAATCTCAATAGTGTACTTGAAGTACTGGACCTCGATAGGATTGCTATTGTTCCCAATTATCTTCAGAGGATGTTTATTCTCTTCTTTGAAAAGGTTAAGCTTTGTCTGTATTGGACTGGAGATAGGCATTTTTGTGTATTAAAAGCTACATATGCAGAGCTGCTATTTCCTTTGTACAGAGCTGGTATTTTGTGTTGTTCACTTATTTATTTATGCTTATGTATACATTGCTGTTAACAATAGAAAAATGTGATACACCCCCCACGAATACACATAAATTCACTTCATTGAACATTTTTTCAGTGACTGTTAAAACTTCATGCTCCATCCTTTTGAAGCATTAGTAGTTTTATTTTCCAGTGTGAGAGGTTCTAGAAGCTTTTGCCCTGAAACCAAAGCTGACTTGATCTGGCTCAAATGCCTAATGTAGACGTCGAGGCATCATGCTCCTGGAATTCTGAAATGTCAAATTTGTGGCCAGTGATTGCAACTGCCGTTTAGTGTGCTGTTTTTGTGGTTTGGGTGAAACTGGAGTAGACCACTTTAGTCTTCACTACTTCAGAATGCAACAGAAAACAGATGGGCTCTTTATACGGGACCCAGTTGAAACGGGTTATGTAATATAAACAGAATTACTAATATTGTAATATAAGTTGTCGCACAGTACATCCAACAATAACAGGCTACTGTTTTTAGCTCCTCACCCCCCCCCCACCTACCTACACCAATATGCAATAATCAGCAATGAGAAAATAAATGTTGCTAGAGGAAAAGGAGGGAAAAACATGGTATCAAGAAAACTTGAGATTAGAAATGAAAACACAGCACGCATCACATATTGTATGTCACCACAGGCAATGTACATTCATTTATTAAACAACTTGGTCCACAGCTACCAGCCTTTGACCATACACATTGGAGAAAGAGGAAGTGTAGGTCATCTCCTCCAGCCCTCTTACCATTGCGCAACCATTCTCTTAACACTTCACAGGCAACACAGCCCTGTACCAAGGGTTCAGCTCCCATTTGAGGAGGGGCTCGTCTCTTACTGGTAGCACCACACCTGCAAGCAGCTGGGAGCCCACAGGAGTACATGACAGTACATGACTCAATAGGAGTCAATAAGAGGCCTAGCTGCTTAATTCCACCTTACTCTTGGTGGTGATCTGTCAGCAGGGGATTCCCACTCACAGCTGACTAGAGAAATGACACAGGTCCAAACCCATGATAATAGAAGACGAATTGTACTCGGGCAAAAACCTTACCTGGTTGAGCCATTTGGGGATGTGCCAATCACTAGCATACTACTAAAAGTAAGCATAAATATGTAGTATGTAGGATCCTCAGGCCTTAACACACTTAATTCAATAAAGTTGATCTGGTTCAGAATTCCACCAGTCGATTCCTTTTTTTAGCTCAGGGCTTTATCCATTCTCACAAGTTTAGTTCAATAACTAATGACCTAAAAGAGTGATTAGTTTTATTTAACATTGTTTGAAGTGAAATGTTTTGATGAATAGCTTTTCTTCATAATATGATGATGTCATAATATGCTGACTTATATACTAACTTTGATTTGGATCTTTTTAGTTGACATGACAAAGCAGCACTGCATTCAAAAGAAGTCTATCATAGCAAATCTTCAGGACACACCTTGCAGTCTGTTAAATGTCTAGTTAGCTAAGGGTTTCTGAGCAGAAGCCATTTCAATGTAAATAATTTCAGATGATGAACGAGGATTTAATCTGTCCATTTGGGGAACATGATGAACCATACTGTTCAGAGATCACACAGATCTTGATGGTGAGTGATTAGAATTCCCAATTGGCCAAGCACCACAACACATGAGTAATTTCTTAGTCAGGGTATCCCTTTGGTTTACCACAGTATTGTCAATGAGGGCTCTATTGGTCCTCCCTCCAGCACCTTAACTTTGCCACTGATGGTATGGGCTGACCGTGTGAAAAAACCTAGATGGCTGAACAATGCATTCTTCAGAGGAGTAGTGGAAAACTAAGTTAAGAATTACTCACTGCATAATGTAGTGGCATAACAAAGACAAGAATAACTACCTCTGACTTGCCAAATGACATGATAACTTCAAGTTCACATTAGCAACCATTTTACTAAAATTAGCAGAAAACACTTTATTCAAAAGATGTTGCCCAAGGTGGGCATATTTTTGACAGAGTTCCTGAGCATGGAAGACATTCTGTTTCTTGATAGATCAGTAGCAAGAGCTGTGCTTCTTTTGAAGTGGATTTGGACTACTGCCATTTTTTTATTGTTTAACCAAACCCTCACTCTGCTTCACAAAGTTTTTTTTTCCATCCACACCAGTGCAGCCTACTGCTGCTGCTCCAGCACACAAAGAAACTGTAAAAGCCTGCCAGTATCCTCCACATTTCACCCCCTTTTCCAGCACACTAGCCTCACAGCACTTGTTGTCGAGCTCTGGAACGTGGACATTAAATTAGAATCAGCTCCCTTGGTCTAACTGGCAAAACAGAGAAAATTAATACAGCAAAAAAAAATTTTGAAACCCATAACGTAGGCTTTGACATACCTTAATCTGTTCTGAATAAAGTACAGCCTTAAAAGTACATATACAACATGCTGCACGACAACAGAGACTAAAGAAATTGAAGATGAAGTTGCTATAGGCCTGTAAAGAAGAAGCCAAAAAAAAGAAAAGCCAAAAGACAAAAGAAAAGGCCACTGTCTCATTTGTCCTGTATTACATCAACCATAACAATTCCTGCATACTCTGATTTTGCATGTCTATCAAATGACTTAATCATTTAAAAATCTTGTAGTGTTTCACAATGATCCTACATGGTGAAACTGCAATCATATACAGTAGGCCTCGGATATAATTGTTTCTTTGACTACAGGCAAGGTTTTAACAAACAAAAACACATTTGTTGGCATCAGACAATCTATAGCCAGCTGGACACAATAGTACTGCTTTGCAATTAGCACAATCCTGAAATTTAAGTTTTTTTTTAAAGCACGGTATATGTTCCCTTAAATTTTTAATTCAGAACAAGCACAAATAGGTCTCGACCTGACTTGAAAATCTTCACCAACAAATTGAAAGCATGTGTATACAGTCATCAGATAACTTTCATTTTTAAATGTGATTAGTTTCTGTACCTTTCCAAGTACTATATATCTCATCAAAGACGGCAGTTGGAAGCTCTCAGTAAACTCTGGGATTGTTTTCAAGTGTGATCCTAGGGTTTGATTTTAATTGATTTGTTTTTGTTATTGTTAAAGTAAGTAGAAGAGGTTATGTCCTTTATTATATTTCTAACTCCCTGTTGTAAATAAGATAAGGAAAAAGTCAGTCAATAACCTACTTTAGTACAGTGTAGCTTTATAAGAAAGCAAATTACAGTTTTGTTTTAAAAAACAGCCAGTTACTGTAAGTCATGGTATATATGACAGTACAAAATTAAGACAAAACTTATAGATTTTAACACTGAACCTGACTGATCCTTGAATGATTCTAGTGTACTACATTTAATAAAATAACTTTGAAGTATGATCTGAGCATTAACTATTTAACATTAGTTTAAGGACATCTGATCTGCTGGTAACTGAAATGTTTTGTCCCCAGGTTCACTTTGTAGAGTAAGTTAAGAAGCAATTTTAATTAATCTGGATAAAAATAAATGCCTGGAGTATAAATCCATCTCTTAAGATGTAAATCTTTTAATGCTATTATAAACAATGTGGGTGTTAGCATTTTTCAGAGAAATTTTAAGGTCTCTTTGGAAGTCTGCATTTTGTCTTATTTCCTTTTTGAACTAAGGTAATCGAGGGAAATTAATTTGAGGGAATTACACATTATTCCTATTGTGTGAATAAAGAACCAAGCTTATAAAATAAAGACATCTGTTGTAATTTCTCATGGATCTCTAATGCTTCCAAACATTTCACAATTTAATATTTTCCTAGAATTTGAAAATGTTACTCAGTAATTCATCATTTCTGATACAGAACTAAAATCAAGGCACAGAACACATCACCCTTTGCAATGTGTAAAGGAAACAAAATTATTTATACTACAGTTTATAATAATTCATATTAATTACCATTCACTTCATATTGTGTATGAATCTTTTTGTTATTATTTCTGTAAGCATTTATAAAGAATCTGCAAATAGTTGTCCAAGACTTTAGAATGAGTAAGCTGTTGTATTGGAAACAATCCCTATATTGTGTTCTTGAGGATCTGATTGGCAATGAAGTACAATACAATACAATGATGTCACTTTACAAGAATACCACCCAAATGAAAACATCTGCCTGAAATTCAGTTTCAATTACTTCATTAGAGCAAAAATACTGACATGTTTTTATGGTAAAGGGAATAGCTTTAAAGGATAACTGCAGTGCTATTTTTACATTTCAGGGTTATAATGAATTGTCAGTGATGAGCATTTCAAACCACAATGATACTACCAAGTACACAGTAATGTGTACAACCTCCAATTTACAGCACAAAAGAGGAAATTATATTGTAGCAGGTAGCACCATATTGCCATCATCGTCTGATTAACTAGGCAACAAAACGTCCAGTGATGCGAAAGCAGACCTATTACATTGTTATTACCATGTATTTACAATGTATTGCATTGCTTTAGGTTAAGTGAGTTTTGCAACCACATTATCATTTAAAATATTTTCATGAAACCGACATATACAAGGCAAGTACTGTATTGCAAAAAAAAAGCAACCTGCCAACCAACTAAAAAAAGATTTGCATTCATTATTACATTTTGCAAAAGTGTAAAAGTGTTCTATCATTTACATGGGTGGTTATTTTAAGGTAGATCTCAACTTTAAACATTAAAAGAAACATTATAGCAGGACTTATATTTTTGCCGCACCACAGTCTTTGCTGTTGCCTGAACAGATGATTTGAATGAGCGCAATTGAATTGAATTCAATGTATCAACTTCAAGACAGTTTGGCCAACAAATACTACTTACTTGTTAATTCAGTGTGCAGATCACGTTCGGACATTTCTGGGGTGAAATGTGTGCTGCACAACTTGTACTTATTCGATCATACAGTACATCATGGTGGATCTTGTCGAGAAACTTATTAATGGGACCATTATTTTATTGGGGCTTCCAAGTATCCTTTCACCCTTTCATCTTTTAACACAAAAGCTAAAAACATTTCCTTTCTGAACAGTTCATGCTGATCTCATGAGTTTTAGTTCCTGCTGAGGGTACTTTGGTCCTCATGTCCTTTTCCTACCTTTGCATTTAAGAATGTGGCACCCTTATGGAAAAATAAATATTTTTAAACACATAGTTACTTGCGTTCTGCTGCTCAGTCATGTGTTTATGATTTTAGAACATCAAACAGAGGAAAAAGAATAAGCCTTAATCAAACAAAATCAAACCAACCACTCAAACAAAAGTAGTCATGTTTCCTTTTGCTCTGAATATATGAGGAGCTATAACTGCAGACCTTCACTGTCCATGACTGCTCCATAAACGTGAAATATTGCTTTGGTAGTGACTATCTGATCTATCTGGGGGACAACCTGCCCCACACAAATCAAGAAAACCTCTGCTATAGTAATCAGTCTCAACATTTATAAATAACCTGTTCTTTTCAAGTCTCTGCCAGCACAAAGTCAAATATCTTGGATCTAACTGCACCCTGTCTTAGTAAAGGCATGACAAATTGGTTCAATGGTAAGCCAGAGGAAACACTTAACCTTGTTGGTAGTAGAAGGAGGTTTAAGAAAAGCCTTATTAATCTTCTTAAAGTTTTCCCAAAGGTGTTTTAAAAGCATTGTGCATGAACTAGTCCATACCGAGTTTGAGATTTTCCTGCTTGTTCTATTTCACACATTTTTCTACATTCTTAAAAATCTTAAAACGATAAACGTTATGCCATCAGAATACCAAATGAGGTGGAACTATTTAGGTTATATGAATACGTGTTTGTAGGGAACGATACGTGCTGTTATCCAGGCTAAAGATGGCAATCCTTAATAAGTTAATACCTGTCTAAAGGTGGTGAAATCATTTGTCTAACATATTGCAGATCACTGAAATCTTTTTCTCTCTAAAGGACAACAAATTTCTGACAGTGGTAATAGAAAAGTATTTATGCACATTTATACTAAATGTTATATTGCCATAATCCCCACATTGCGATGAATCAGTGGTTCAAAGATGATAAAGGTTTTGGCAAGCCTGCCTGTAACTATCTATAGACTTACAAGGCACCAAAATAGGCCATTAAAAATCACACTATTCTTCCATTGGAAGATAAACAAAAGTAATGATTGCCAAACCCAACATTTGTTCTCTTGCTAAGAGAAAAAAATAATAGGGTGTAGTTCATTGATCTGAGAGTGAAAAACAGGAAACGTGATGAGCTATGTCAATCCCTGTTGAAGCCAGTAGCAATTAGATGAATACTGGCAACTTTGCTTTACTGGCAGAGATGAAAGCTCTCGCTTTTATTCCCTCCTATCAACAGGATTTCAAAAAGCAACACATCTGCCTTTTCCTATGAATTAACATAGTTCCTGGTACTTCTTTTTAATGAAACTACAATATTGATGTAATTAGTAATTATTTAGTAAATATGTTGTGTATGTGTTGTGCAGAATAAATACTGGAATATTAATTTGAATCAGACTACAGCAAAATCCTGATTATACTGTATAAACTACACCTTTCACCATCATGATCAACTTTATTGCTAAAGATGCTAGAGATAAAGTTCTTGTGAGAGTAGTATCTGATGATAGGTTCATAAGAGTAAGAAATATAATTCTGTATTCAGAAACTTCTAAAGAAGTACTGTAAGACCTCTCCAAAGTCTGTTCCCATAGCCACCCACAGCTACTGCATGTGGATTCCCTAATACTCTCGCTTTACCCATTAGGTTACTGCTTTCTAGTCAATATGTGTGCCTTGCCTGCATTACAATCAAGGAACTATAATCATTGATTAAATCTTATTGAGCCTGCAGCTACCACAGGTTTAAGGATTTTTTTTTAAAAGTAGTAAGTATAATTAATGACTTAGAAACTCTTACGTGTATAGCTATGTATTTGATGTGGTAATTATATCCCAAAGTATATGGACCTTAATGCTTTATTTGTTCTTATTCCTTTGTGGAAACTGCTGCAGTGCCATCGTTAGAATGGATGTCCAAGAAGTGCTTCTTATTACACTCTGCTGAGTAATGGTTTAATGTGCTTCCACTTCTTACAGACAGTAAGCACCATGTAATAGGGTCTAGGTCTTTAAATGTATGATCAGAAGGTTCTGGAGTCATGTTTCCAGTGCACTTTGCCTTGATTCCTCCTGTTATAAGGAGAAATACCTATCTAGGTACAATCATGGTGGTTTAATATACTGACAGTTGAATGAGCTATGGTCCAATTTGCCACTTAGGTTTAGGAAAGACTTTAAAGTTTAAGATCTCGAGTTACTCCCCAAGTGATGACAGTATTAAATGTGAATAAAGATGTATTTGTATGTTCAAATTTTATTTTCCGATGATTTGATCTAATCCTGCTTTCTTCTTTCCTGATACGATTTTAATGTTCTAAAACTTTTCTTAAATGTACTATAAAGACAATTTGGAGGGAGGATATAAAACACCTTTTATTCCTTATATTTTTGCTAACCTGTAATGTCAAATATTTGTTTCTTTTTTTCTGCCCAAAGTCACTATCACAGGATACATCTGAAGAAAATGCACATGGACGAAGTATTGAAGTACTTACTATGCATTCTCATGATTTCCAGGACAAGTCATATAAGGGACATAGGCTGCAATGGCTTGAATCTGCCTCATGAACTCATCACCAATTCTCGCATTGTCCTGATGAATGACAGTAAACAGCATCTTAATCATAACAAAGAGCTTTTTTAATATACATTTGTTTTGTACATTCACAAGTATAAAACAGTTTCACAAAAGTACTGTATATCCTCATCACATACTTCTTTATTTGTGTTCATTCACACACACACAACTGTGAATGGCTTGTCTTTTGCCACTGCAAAGGGGTTAGTTAGATTGGATGTGAGCTGTGATGTTAAAAGTGGAGTAAATTAAGTAAATACATAATAAAGCATTGGAAACCAAAGAGCATGGTTTCGATCAAAAGAGTTTCTTTCTTGTCTTTCTTATTACCATACATGTTTATCCCCATGTTTATCTAATGGTAGATTTCGTCTCTGTTTCGTGTAACTACAGTTGTCTTTGGACTCCTTCAGAGCAGGATATATGTATAAAATGCAATATGGTGTCCAAAGTTTAAATGAAAACATACTGTACAGATGAGAGAGCACCACAGATTAGATGACATAATAAACTGAGGGTTATTAATGTGAAAGTTAATACTAAATTGTATTCCCGTGATAAATATAAACTTAGAAGACCATCAAGTAGCAAATATTAGACCATATCTGGGATGATCTCCATAAGATCACTCTTCCACCAAACTTCTAAAAATAGCTTTGAAATGCAAGATATACTGTAATTCTAAGATTTTTGGATTCCATTAAATCTTTTTTCTGGTTTTCCCTTATATTGTGGCTATCGCTGTGCATGAAAACCCCTTATGAAGTTTACCATAGTAAAAGATTTTAATGGTTTGCATCCTGTTTTAACCTTGCTCTTCATGCTTTACCTTGCTTTTTGTAGGATCTCACTGTATTTTGCTAAAAAGTTCCTTTACTTAACAAACGAAGAGTGCAAAACCAAATGTCATTTTCTTTTAAAACCCTGCTTCTAAAAGTATCATATTCACATGCCTTATAAATCCACTGAAATTAGATCAGCTAATTTCACAACTATTTTAATAGCGATGATTGAAATAAATTCCTGGTGGCAAATCTGATTTTTTTGGGTGTCCTGACAAAATTTGCCAGGGTCTATTTTTAAGCTACAGGAAAGACTAAAACAGTATTTGACATTCCAGCATAAAGCAATGGTTGCAGTGGTAAGATTGATCGTGTGGTCTTTTTTAAATAACTTTTCCATTCTCTGACTTTTTTCCTGTTTCGGCTTTTATGACCTTTGTATATAAAAATGGAGATGAGAATACCAATCTTCAGACATTTTATTTGACCATAATAAGGAAATGTGAAGAATTCAGAATTCAAGAAGATCATAGTGCTTGGTGTGTGTAATGTAATTGAGCACAGCCAGCAGGTTTAATATACATTCCAGTGGATGAGCTGCTCATACTGCCAATGCCTTCAAATGCAATAAGAAATACTGATCATTATTTCAGACCACACCAAACGTCCATAATAATAAGCTATTCAAATTTAATTTTAATGTGTTAATGTTGCGCATATTTAAGGGTGATTTAACTCAACACTAATAAAAACTGAATAACTCAATTCTAATTTACGAAATTTATCATTTTCCCCCAGGTTGGCACAGTGGCGCATAACACTGATGCCTTAAAGCTCTTGTGTCTTGGTTTCGATTCCCAATGGCTGCCTTCTGTTTAAAGTTTGCATGTTCTCCCTGTGGGTTTTCTCCATGTCATCAGGTTTCATCCCACACTCCAGACACATGCTGGCATCTCCGCAATTTTCTTGAGTGTGAGTGTGTGCCCTGCCTGGGACTGCTGTTCTGTCCAACGTGCTTCCTATCTTTCCCCTGCTGTCTATAGACTCAGGCTCATAGCATAGCAATGCTGTGTTTTACTAAGCAAGTATTTAAAAGGGATGGATGAGTCCCCATGCTCCCCTAAATTAGCAAAAACATATACAGCTAGAATGCTTTAATGATCATGACTATTTTCATTAAGTACAATATAAAGAAAATGTGTCTGCGGTAAACATTGACAAGTCTTGAAAGGTACATTACAGTATTAGTTATCTTTTTCCATTGCCCGGACAAGAAAATGGTGGGCAATTGTTTAGAGATTTCATTGCTGTTGAAAGCAGGTGACAAAGGTGAGATGCAGTTATGTCACCTATTTGTGCAGTGTATAAAAGTTCTAAATGCAGTCCCTAGAGCTGGCAACTTGTTTTAGCAATCACAGAGTCACAAACTGTTACTCTGTCAAAGTCCTGTTTAGAATGCTGTAGTCATTCATGAATAAAGCAAGGCCAAACTGTTTGTCTTACAACACTTAATCAGAATATACTAAATGCATTTGTTAATTGTGACTAGGTTGTTCATATTCAAATGGCAAACACATTTGTTACCTCTGCTTTGTATTATTAATCTCCAGGTTATAATCCTTAATTGATGTGTTTTTATGGTGGTGTATTGTTTTCCCTCTACACATTTATTTATTTTTTTTAAGTTAACAAAGGTAATGTAGAAAACACAGTTTTATTGAGTTAATTCATCATCTTAAGACACCCAATTGTACACATAATGATAACATACTGTAAAAATGCAGGTGACAGAATGGTCTCCTTTACATCTTGAAAGCCAAGCACACTTTTGCTACTTTTTCAAATGTGTTCACTGGGACTTAATAATGCACTCTGGGTCTCTAATTTCATTGTGTCAGAGTGTTTTAGGCATTGTAAATGGAGACTTTAATAAAACAGTCCACTTCCCCTGATCTCCCTTGTTACTGATACTGTGGCTTATTGTACTGCTGTATATCTCCCATTGTACAAGAAGACAATGTTGGCAAGGCTGCTTTTGAGTGAGTAGTACAGTATTAACCACATGACAAGAATCTCTTATCACATTTCACGTTATCCGTATTCCAGATTGTAGGGCAAACAAGTTTCTCTGGGGCAGACATCTGTCCCTTAGTTGTCCCTAAATATTCTAGGGAACAGGATGCCTTTTAAATGTGGCAAAACATTTCAAAGGGGTATACTATAACAGTGTGCTCTCCTCTTTGAAGTCACATAATGTCATGATTGTTTGGATACCTTTGTCTAACTACAAGTTTTCAGTTGCATTTTAAGTTACATCACTTTTTTTGTCATACCAAATGAATGCAAAGCTCTGTGAAGCCTGTCATAATGCGGAGCATGGAGTAGTACGATTGTACTGTACTTGAGTACTGAAAATAAACGTGCCCTTGTACTTAAATGGCTTCGTACTGTTCACAAAGTAGCAGCTGGAAGACTAGAGACGAAAGACGAGAGCTCCTAGACATGTAATCAAAAACAACAGCACATATAGTTATTTAAAACAATTAAAAAAGAGAAGAACATTACCTCATCCATGTCATAGGCAAAATCACCTGGAAAACACAAATAATGATTATTATGCATGTGAAAATCACAGTCCTTTAGCATTCATAGTTTTATCAGTGTTTATTAGAAGTTCTGAATGTCAGCAGATACGCACAAGTACATATTAGCAAAAACATATAATAATATAATTCAATATTATTATTGATTTGTTTGGCTGATGCTTTATATAAAGTAACTTGTCTCTAAGTATTTATAAAGCTAGGAATTATACAAAAGCAACCTGAGTGAAGTGCTTTGCTTAAGGAAACAACTGAAATTCCCCACCTGGCACCTGAACACTGCAGTTCTTAGTCCAGAGTCCTACCCACTATTTTACACTGCTCCC